>NW_025785824.1:0-18983 GCF_021130785.1 Homalodisca vitripennis | reverse complement strand
AAAATTTTAAATATGCAAAAAGAAAAAAGTGATAAGTATCAAAAAAAAACCTAAAATAGGATACAAAATTTAGTTTCTTTTCTATGAAAAGGGAGTTTAAAAAAAAATTGTTTAAGTAACAAAAATTGAAGTTTTAGGCCTATACTAATAATTCTGTACTCATTGTAGTTTTAAAATAAATGTTTTTTATAAATTATGAGTGTTAACACTATTTTTTTCATGTGAGATATAAACAATTGTTAAAGGTCATAAGTCACATATTTTAAAAATTCATAAAAAATTAAAAATTTTGGGATTAATATTTGAAATCTTTATATTGGGATTTTAAAAAAATAAGGCAGAAAATGCAATGCATATTTATTTAGGAATTTTACATTTGGGCTTATATAAAAATTAATTGGTTTTATCAAGTTTTCCGAAAATTTACTTTTCATGACTGATCCCTTTTTTAAAACAAACCGATTCATATAGTAACGTTAACCTCCACTCCAGGCTCCCCCACTACATAATTGCCCGCCCACTCCTTTTACCCTCACCATCGGCAGCGAGCCTCAGAGACCACGCCGGGAAACTTGGTCAGTCTCTCTTGAGGACTGTGCTTGTCGTACGAGTTTTTAACAGCGAAGACCATGCGTCCCAACAACTTGATTAGGCGGCAACGCTCAATTAGAAAGTGGCGGAGGTGAGAAATTTTTAAATTTAATATAGAATGAGTTGTTACAGTAAGTTTATAAAATTTCATATATTCATAAATGCGTGGTAAATATAACTTTTTTATACTGTTAGTGGAAATAGTAAATAAATAAATCAAGTAATAAAACAAAAAAAAAAGTGAAATAATTAAACTCGCGTGGAAAAATATAAGTTTTTTATATCGCTGTAAAATATTGTTTTTGGAATGTTCGAAAAGTATTAACTAGTAAGTAATAAATACGCTTTATTTTACTTTCTTGTCTTGTTATAAATAATAAACTTACGGTTGGTATGTTATATAAATTTTTCTATCAGATTTATGTTTATTGTAATTAGATTGTTTCTAAGTAAACCCCTAGTTAAAAAATATGATATCGAACATTTTACTGCGTTAAAAAAAATAACGGTTATACTCAATATTATAGTTGTTTTCACTGTATGATGTTACTCTTTAAGAACGACATATGTATATATTATTTTTTAAATTTTTATATAATATAAAATAGAAGATATTTATAAAGTTATTTTAATGAAAATTCATTTTATTTTTGAAATAGATAATTACACTTTACTTGAATTCATAGTAAAAACAGTTAAATAGATAAATGTGCGAGAAAGGGTTTGAACAGACTTGATGTAATTACAGATACAAAATTTTAATCAACAGATGTTTTAAAATATTTATTTGTTTTGAAAACTTGACGTTCACATGTAAACAATAAAAAGAATAATAAACTAAATATATTATGAACGAAAATTGTCTGTGACATGAATAATAATAAAACTGTGCTGTTTTAGTGTTTGAAGTATAAATAATAATATTTCAGATAAAGTAATAATTTAATATACGCTTTGTATTTTAAATTAGCGGCTTAAAAATAAAGAAGTGTTAATTTTGTACTATTCAAATATAAGGTAAATAATGGTCACATAAATAATTAGTGTAGAAATATTATTATAAAACAAACATTATTATTGATCATAGAAACAGTGTCCCAAAAGTCCGGAAAATAAAAAAATTCCAGTTATGGATAAAATAATTAGTATTTTAAGTTTTTCAACAATAACACATATATCGAGTCATTTTTTAACTTTAGATCCTAAATGAGTTATAAACAAAGTTTAACTCGTGTATTCTCCCCGTTGACAGGATCAGCTCTTCTGTCAGGAGTAGAAGATTGGCTGTGAGCCGTGGGAACTGAGAAGGCAGGTTCGCCATGAACCAGGACTTTTCCCCATCCCGATATATTAACCGACGAACACTACGATTTGGGTAAGAATTAATAGTTATTAATATAATTGTTATTATTATTTTTTACTACTTTATATAAAAAAAATAATATTCTCTACTGTATAACATCATTTATTTTAATTCATGCTTGAGATAAATGAAAACATGTATTTTTATTATACATGTTAACAAAATTAAGTAATATTTATTAGTTACGTTACTTATTGCATACAGGGGCCGAGGACGAAGATGTTGGAGCAGCCGCTGCCGCTGCAGATGGATTGGAAGAATTCCTACCCCTCCAGAGCCGTGTCCGGGATGATGGTGGTGAGACTGTGAACAGTCGCCTTCGTTCTTCCTAAAGAGCTGGGCGAAATTACGCCTGGAAACCCGCAAGAATTTGTTCAATGTGTAACATCCATGTCTATAGGTAGTTAAAAACAATGCTACACACTAATATACTCCCATTAACTAAGTTTTTCAACATACTTTTGGACCGAACCAATTTAAATGGTATACCAGTTCTTTTAAAACGTACTGCTTTTGAATTATTAAAAAAAAAATAATAAAGTTGCGCTACTATATATCTCACACTTTGAAAACTATAAAAGCATGGTATATATTATATATAATTATCGTTAACTATAGTTGGCTTCGTTCGGATATTTTAAAATATTTTCTGATATTAAAACAGAGTAATAAAATCGGCTAGATATGTTTTGGAATTTATTCGCTTTATATCCATTTATTCTAATTCTACCACCTATAAACCACAATGTATTCAACATCTTACTGTAAACATTAGCATGGGAATCGATTAAACACCATTAATAACAATTGTTTTAGACATCGTTTATATGATAGCATTGTTTATGTATGAATAATTAATACCTTCAAACTATTTTTTATTTTGAGAACTGTTTGGTGCCTTTTAAGGATTTAATATACCATTTTTTAACTACTTCAGATATATTACGGCCCTTTCATTTAAAAATCTATATTACAATTAATTAATTTTTTTTTTTAATGCAAAAAATTGCTAACTTATTACAGATAAATTATCAGTTTACTTAGAAATAACATTATGACAATACTTAACAATATAGCAGACCAATTATTTTTAATATCGTATTCCTTATTTTAGGAGTGAGTTCCCGCTAACTTTGCTTCCGGTCAAACGCTCCAAACCGGGGCGATGCTAACCCGATGCACGTGAGGGGAAGAGTTGGATTTCAAAGCCAGGCGGAATCCAACATGTGGGCGATCCACTGGCCCTGCTGAGCTCCGGGTTGGCTTCGCACCCTAATGTGTGGGGGTGTGGGTACAAAATTAGCTCGGCTAGATCTACACTCCGGCAAACGGAATTCAAATTGTAAGTTTCTACATGTCCTGAACAACAACAGATTATAGTGGATATAAATTTCTTTTTTCAAAATAGTTCATAACTTGTTTCCATTGCATAAACTAATATTATAATCACCTATGCATACTTTTCCTTTCACATTTTCCAAAGTAAAAACAAATTTAAATAAAATACTTTGTCAGTGCATAATTCCTAGGTTTTTCTTGATAAGAATTTACAACGCCTTTCATGTCCTTTGAATGTTGAATAAAACCTCATTGTTATTGTTTCAGTCTATCGTGGGGAGCCTAGTGAACGACCAGTTCCTGGGATGGAAACCTGAGCACTCTGAGAGCTACGTCCACGAAGCTGCAGCATGGACAGTGCTCCGACTATTCTGTTTTAGCACCTTACGATGATTTTTGACACGTGCCCGGACAGTTTTGGTGGAAAAACTTTAAATCTGCTGTTTAATTTAACAAATTATAAACATGTATATTCATGGTACTTTTGTTCCGTAAACTATTATCCATATTTCAAGCACCATTTCTAATAAGTTTCCTGTATGTTTTAGTTTACTGGACCAATGCTATTAAGGGTGAACCACTGGGTTTCCTCATCCGAGTTGGCGACAGATAGACAGTGTTACGCTTGAGAGATGCTCTTCACTGGGCCTGGCGTGGGGAAGGTGCTATTTCCCATCCTTAGCACCAGCTCAGTTGCCCTGGCCAGGTCCACCATCACTTACAACCGGGCGGCTTGGACTGTGAGTAAAACCTTATCATTATCCCTGTTGTAATTTGATTTTCATGTTTCACAATAGACACGTAAAATATATGGAATGTGCCAATTGGAGGCCTTTCTTGAGAGATATTTGGCTTGAGGGTGATGAATTTCAAATCTATGCGTTATTTACATATCTAACGATAAACGTGTTTGGAGTAGTTTCAGCGGAACCCCAGCTCCTTGATGGAGATTTGGCAAGGAAGTCCCATCATGCATGACTGTATTGAAGATTGAAACGACCGTATGAAATGATAGGAAGAGCCTTGGACTTGCCTCAGACATGTTATTTAAATGTTATTTTATTAGGTGACTAGGACAAATTTAACCATATTTATTCCATCTTATGACCTGGTGACCGTTTAGATTTAGAATAATTAGGGTAGTGCAAAGTAGTGAATAATGTTTTTGGACGTGTTTTATTAAAACGTAGTTTCTTACTTCTTAATTTTAAATAAATTATATTGATAAATAGACAATTATTTTAACAGTTAATACAAATAACCATGTCTATATACATACTTAGTTATAGTTATAATA
This sequence comes from Homalodisca vitripennis, assembly GCF_021130785.1. Taxonomy (NCBI): domain Eukaryota; kingdom Metazoa; phylum Arthropoda; class Insecta; order Hemiptera; family Cicadellidae; genus Homalodisca; species Homalodisca vitripennis. Next base: position 14,394 of record NW_025785824.1, on the reverse strand, counting down.
CATTTTATACTTTAGTTTATAGTTTTATGTATGGTGAATGTTTAATTTAATATACACGTAGATATTATATAATTACAACTCCGTATTCTCTCTCGCCCGTTGGACAGAGGATCAGCTCTTCTGTCAGGGATCAGTATAGGAGATTTTGGGCGGAAGAGCCTTTGGGAACTGAAAAAGGCAAGGTTCGGACATGAACCAGGACTTTTCCCCATCTCTGTTGCTTCTGGCGATACGTTACTACCTTGTGCATGATATATGTACTCCGACGAAAAACACTCACGACTTGGGTAAAGAATTATATAAGGTATTAATATAATTGTATATTATTATTTTTTACTACTTTATAATAAAAAAATAATATTCTCTACTGGATAACATCATTCCATATAGTTTGAGAATATAATACCAATTATAAGTTACAATTCAATCAAATACATATAGTCACAAATGGATTATCCAGGGAATATCTTTTTAATTTCATGCTTGAGATAAATGAGAACATACAGCGTATTTTTATTATACATGTTAGCAAAATTAAAGTAATATTTATAATATAGTTACGAACGTTACATATCTGCATACGTGGGTGTGCGATGACCGAAGATAGTTTGGAGCAGCCGCTCAGCCCCTGCTTTGCAGATTGGTGTTTGGAAGAATTCCTACTTCCCAGAGCTGTGTCAGGATGCTGGATGGAAGACTGAAAATCTAGTCGCCTACGTTCTTCCAAGGAGCTGGAGAATATACGCCTGGAACCCGCAAGATTGTTTTCAAGGAACATCCATTTCAAAGGTAGGTTAAAAACTAATGCTAACACACCTATAACTCTCATACAAAGCTTTTTCAACAACTTTGAAACAGAACAATTTAACATATACCTAGATTTTTACAAAACTAACCGTTTTTAATCTTAAAAAAAAATTAAAATTTGCCTACTATATTAACTACAACTTTGAAAATAAAGCATGGTATATTTATAATATAATTTACCGTTAAAATATAGTATGCGGTCTTGGGACATTTTTTTTCAATAATTCTTGATCATTAAACCAGAATAAAAAACCCGGCTAGATATGGTTTTGATATTCGCTTTATATCATTTATCATAATTATACCACCTATAAACACATTGTATTCAACATCTTACTGTAAACATTAGCATGGGGAATCTAAACCATGACTTAACTCCAATTGGTTTTGGACATCTTTATATGATAGAAATATGTCATAATTTATATCTAAGTAAACATAATTATCTGTAAAGTAGCAATTTGCATAAAAAATTAATTGTAAAAGATTTTAAATGAAAGGCGTAATATATCTGAAGTAGTTAAAAATGTATATTAAATGCTTAAAAGCACCAAACAGTTCAAAATAAAATAGTTGAAGGTATTAATTATTCATACATAAACAATGTAATTTTAAAAACTTACTGTAACACACTCATTCTATAATTAATAAAATTACTCACCCTCCGCCACTTTCTAATTGAGCGTTGCCGCCTAATCAAGTTGTTGGGACGCATGGGCTTCGCTGTTAAAACTCGTACGAACAAGCACAGTATCACTCTTCAAGGGAGACTGACCAATTCCGGCGTGGTCCTCTGAGGTTCTCGCTGCCGATGGTGGGTGTAAGAGGAGTGGGCGGGGCAATTATTGTAGTGGGGGAGCCTGGAGTGGAGGTTACGCGTTACAATATTATCAGAAAATACAGAGCAGTAGAATAAGAATTAGAAAATAACATTTGCCTAAAATAAATATTATAAATTCCTAGGACAATACCCAGCACTTTTTAGAAGTTCTTAGCTTAACAAATTTAATTTGGTCAATAATCATATAAATAAAGGTAATTTGCGATTTAATTTGTGCGCTGTTTATAATACGAACATTACATCCATTAATTTATTCTTTTAGGATTTAAATACATATTCGAGCGTTGAACGCATTATTTTATTTAATACTTGCAAATATTGCATTAAACCTTTTCCTACCGAATTAATAGCAACGAATTTAAATCAAAGAGAGATACAATATTGATGATTGATACCATCTAAATCTGTTTTATATTTACGAAGGCTAGAAACGTGTACATTAATAACAATAGTACGTAACAAGCAAATAATTTCCCATTAATTAGCAACCTTAAAAATTATATAGGCCTTCATTTATATGTAAATATTATAATACAATATAACTTGACACACTAAATATGTATTACTTGTGCTGAGGAAAAAATTTACTAATAAAGTTTCCAATGTCGGTAGAGAGTCAGCTGTAATGAGAGTAGGGATTTTGAAAATGATTAACTAAGATTATTGTAATATGTTAAAATCCTGTCTATAGGCAACTACAAAACTTAGGAAAGTTATTTTGGAAGATAACATTATTTTACATTTCTCTATCTATATTTCTCTGCCTTATTATGAGGGTTTGCGCAATTACGATAGTTAGGTAATCATTAGATACGACAATCTTTAACACTGTGGCGGACAGTGGCGTTTGCCACTTTATTTTTGTTGGTCTTTGGACGGACCGGGAGCTGTTTTTCCTTACAGCTGGTCGAGCCATCTGTTTTACCAGATGGTTTGTTCTCTCTTCTAGATGTTTCTGTGGCTTTCTGGCTTTTTGATTGGTTCTAAGTATTTTTTCAGGTTTTCTAGATATCGGGAATTAGGTTTTCTTGTCGACTCTTCTCTTCTGACTTCCATAGGGCAAGGACATCTTGGAGTTATTCTGTGGTCGGAAGTTTACAAAATCAAAGCTGGCTGCCCCGCTCCCTCTACAAACCGGGCACGGTGTTTTGGTGTTTAATATCGTATGCCTACCTTCCAATCAACGTTTCCACGACCTCGTTTGAAATATTTAGGACCCAGTCTTTCCAAATTTCGAGTTTTCGAATATCGTCGCAAATTGGTAGCAGAGCGTGGTTGGAAATGGGAGGCTAGGCTTGCCGGTGGGAAGCGGGAGGAATTCTACACAACTATGAGAGCTAGAGTCGCTAGTTTATAAGTTTTTTTAAAGGGGTAGACGTTTTTCTAAATTTTTTTAGTTTTCTAAATTTTCTCCTTACACTGCCTTTTTTTTTACGTCAAAATGTTAAAGCTTTTCTCGAAGCTAGCTTGTTTTTAATGTGCAAGTCATGAGCCAGAGCAGTGTGCTTAGCAACCAACTGCTACCTAAGCCTAGTTTGTTGTAAATAATTGAACATGTGAGTGGCAGCGCAGGATTTCTTAAACTTTTGTAACTTTATTCTCACTAAGTTAGTTTAGGCATAAGGTATTTTGGTTGATTTTTTTCTAGCTTAAAAATTATTACTTTAAAACCAGATTTTTTTTAATAAATTTTTTTTCTCTCACACCAAGTTTAACTCTTAAACCTAACTTTTACTTTCACCTACAGTGTAGCCTGGTTTGCCTTAAACAATACCTGGTACTTAATTTACTTGTGCTTTCTCTAAACTTTAATTAGCACCTTTTAGTATTTTAATTTAAACTTTGGCTCAGATCTGTGCAAGTAAAGTCGAAGGATTTCATAGGATGCTGTTGCGTGACTGCGTATTTGTACTGCCGTCCCTTCCGCCTATTGTATAGAGCCTAACCTTTTGTTTTTTAAAGTTTCTTAGCTTTCTGGGTTAATATTTGAAACAGCGCCCATTCCAGTTTCACACCAGATTATTTACTTTGGTTTGGCTTATAATTAAAAGTGTTTCTTTTTATTATAAAAACTTTGCTTTCCGTTCTGATATCATTTCATCTCTACAACATCTGGATTTAATTAAAATTTTTTAACCTTTCCACACCTACCCTTAGTTTCCAAATGCACATTAATTGTTGTTATTTCTAGGATTTAATTAATTATTTAGTTATTTAATTTATTCTTCCAGCGGATTTACTCCACTTGTACACTGTTTTTAAAAGTTGATAAGAGTTTAAATTTTTAATATGCAACTAATTTGATGATTTTGCCATACTGCGTTGAATTTATTCGAGTCTTACACAATTTTTGTTAATTAATCTTAGTCACTATACACAAGGTAAGTGAAGTGTTACTGGTTTAAATTTATCTGATATCTTTTTTTTTTTCTACTTAGAAACATGTCAAACTTTTATGTAGGCCTATGCTATTTGATTGTTCGGGGGCAGTTTTCAAGCTTAAAGGGGTTTGATTTTAGGTCCAACAGTTTTGCAATTTTTTTTTTAAAACCTTCTTCAAAACTTTAATGTTATTAGTAAAAATAATAATTCTTTCATAGTCTCTTACATTAAAAAGCCCTTTGATTCTTTTGACCTAGTGCCTGTTTTAAATTAAAACAGTTAAAGTTTATAATATGGGAGTACACCTTTAGTTTCAAACTAGTATTGGAAAGTAACATAGGCCTAGGCTTGTTTTGTAATTTTTAATGAAGTTGCAAGCTGTGGGGTTGGATTTGACGTGCTGAACACATACATATAAGTGATTTAAATTACTTACAAACTAAACTTTCTTTTCCAAAATGTTGAAACACTCCTTTCTTTTACAAACTTTTTAAAAAAAAACTAATAGTTTATGTCCAACCTTTGAGGGTTCACTATTTTATAATATAGCGCAAACCCTAAGTGGAGACTCCTTTGGATTGATTGATATGTCAGCTTGCTTGATTCAGCTTCGGGTTGTTTAAACTTACCTAAATATTCAGTTTTAGCCTAATTTAAGCCTTAAGTGGTTAAAATAATTTTTTTTTTCCTTTGGTCTTTAATTTCTTAAATTTTTAATTTTTCACTGGGGTTTTTTTTGGATTCCATTTGGCCTCAAAGAGATTTTTTTTTTTGGGGGTGTTCTAAATTTATTTACAGTTTTAAGGGAGAGTTTACTATACCATTAGGCTTGTGTCTTGTTTCCACTTGGGCCTTGTTGAACCTTTATGTAGTAGTTTAACCTGTAGCGCTAACTTTTTACGACTACCTCCATCATATTTTTTTTTGCTTCTTCTACGGTTACAGTTTGCTCTTGCTTTTGATTAATTTCTTTTTTTGTTTACTTTGTTTCCCTTCTCTTAATCTTTAAGGTTTTGAAAGGTGTTGTTAGGTGTTTTTTTGAATATCTCTTTTAACTTTTCTCAACCTTTTGAGAGGAAACAAATTGAGTTGTTACGCACCCCGAACTGATGGCAACCGACTTTTTTTTTTGTTTCTGAAAGCCAAACTTGTTGTATTTTTCTGCCTTCACCTGTTGGTTGATAACTTGGAATTTGGTTTCATGGTAATAATAAGGAAATGTACTATATGCCCTTTTATTTATTTGTAATACTATAAATTTTTAATAGTTTTTTTTTAAACTTGTACTTTTTGTCATACACCACAGTAAAAATTGCTCTAATGATTTTCTGAATACTTTTTTGCTGATGACTTTGAGGTGTCCCAAGTCAAGGGAAAACTTATTAGGTTCCGCCCCATGTTTCCCACCTGAAGAAATAATTTGGGCCTATCTAAGACCAAAGCGCCCGCCTGCCGGGGGGAAAAAACGTTTTATTAAGGGATGGTTTTAAGGGCATAGTGATGTTAGTTTAGATTTTTTCCCTCCTCCTTCTTCTTCTTCTTCTCTTCCTTAGCACCCACATTAACACTCTGATAACTTTTACTCCTCCTTCTTTTAACAGTAACATATACAAATACACGGGGGGATCAGGATTAGCCATTGGCTGTTTAGAGAATTATTTTTTTGCTTCGGCAATTTTTCTAGGCTGTACATTGGGAAGCGAATTTTTATGTTTATTTTATTTTTAACAATTCCCTAATGCAGTCGCGGCTAGCCCCTGCTATCCTTCGGTTCGGCCAACCCATTAACAATTTTAAACAACACAAGCTTACATTTTTCTTTCCGCTTATTTTCCTTTTCTTTGTCTTTCTCTTGCTTAGTAGGTTCCAGTCTTTTGAGCAGTAGGTGGAATTCTTTGTTATTCAGCTAAGTTTAGTCAGCGATGGAGATAGGTTTAGTTTTGTATTGTTGAGAATATTGTCTGAAGATTGTAAGTTTTGTCTATATATTTTTTGTAGTTAGTTGTTTGTTGTTATCTCTTTGTGTCTTTAAGACTTTATAATTTTGTCTCTAGAAGCTGAGCTTAAATGTTCCAGCAGCTAATCTTATTTATTTTGGCTGTTTAGTGTTTATAATTGGAAAGTGTTTTTTTTTTATTACTGTTGTATTACTGGGTTATCCTTTGAAGGCCTTTTTTTTTTTATTGTTATTGTTTTAGAAGGTTTATTGATTGTTAACCTAATTTTTGTTGGGTTTTGGCCCAGTTAGTTTTTTTTTGAGGTCTCTTTTCCGTAGGTTTCAGGGTTTTTTTTTTTGCCTTTTCCTGGCCAACACTTTAGAAACTATTGTTTCTTTTGTTTTTAAAGTTCCTAATTAAACCACTTTACCACGACCAAATGATTTCCTTATCCTCCCGTTAAGCTCTTCCCGTAGCCTCTACAGTTTTTTCTTTCACAGCCTTTTAAGAAGCCTGAATTTAATTTGCTCCCAAGTCCTCTAAATTTTAAAAAACTAGTATGGAAAAATAAAACTTTATTTTGTCTTTTCCCACTGGCCACCAATTTTTTTTCTTCAGCCGTCCCGTAGGGGGAGGAGAGTACTGGCCCACTTTTGCTACAATTTTGCCAGTAACCCAGGTTTTGTACCTAATTAGCCTTTACAAACACGAACTGTGGGTCTTGTTGATATTATGGATGGGTGTTAAATATTTACTCATATTTTTTAAATTTTTCGCTTTGGAATGGTCTCTTCATCCCCTTCCTGTTTCCTCCCCATCTTTGGAAGAAAAGAAAAAATACAGACAGACCTGTATGTCTGGAGTAATACTCTCCCGGTGGTCCACAGGAGTTCCGCCAGCCGTTTCCGGGGTTTTCCATTCGGGTGCTTAAGTGGCCCTTGGGTTCCGGGGTGGGGAGATACCCGGATGGTGGAGACTTTAGGAAGTGCTCTTGGCTAATAAGCTTTTGTTGGCCTAATAAGTGTACACTATATTTAATTTCCTTCCCAACCTTACTGGAACACCCCTCCTTGTAGCCTTTTGATGACCCCTGACTAAAACCAAGCGTATAGTTTGATGTAGATAACAAACGAAAAAACCCATCCTTGTGTCAACACTTCAGACCTTTATTTATTGGTAAGCATTACCACAGAAGGGGAGTAGTTAATTTTGTTCAAGTTTTCTTTTTTTACTACTACCTAGGCTTTTTCCTCAAGCCTCTTTAAACTAAAAAGATTTAATCTTGAGTAGTGTGGTTCAGTCGGAATGGTATTCTAGCCGTTACGCTTTTGGAGCGCCTCGCGAAGCGTAGCAGGATATCCATACTAGAGCTATTTTCTAGCTGTTTCGCTAACCGACAGCAGTTACCGAAGTTGTAGTCTCTAATCTTTTCCGTCCTTGTCTTTCCTAGCCCTTATCCTTTTGAGTTTTTTTTTCCTTCTTCTCTCCCGGGGTAGAGGGGAGGATTGTGGCGTTTTGCCACTTTATTTTGTGTGGTCTTTGGACGGACCCCCCCCCACACCCACCCCGGGAGCTGTTTCCCTTAACAGCTGGTCGAGCCATCTGTTTTACCAGGATGGTTGTTTCCTCTTTCTAGATGTTTCACTGTGGCTTTCTGGCTTTTTTGATTGGTTTTCTAGTATTTTTCAGGTTTTTCTAGATATCGGGAATTAGGTTTTCTTTGTCCTCCTTCTCTTTCTGACTTCCATAGGGCAAGGACATCTTGGAGTTTTCCTGTGGTCGGAGGTATACAAAATCAACAGCTGGCTGCCCGCTCCCTCTACAAACCGGACCACGGTGTTTTGGTCGTTAATATCGTCATGCCTACCTTCCAAATCAACCGTTTCATCACGACACTCGTTTTAATATTTAGGACCACAGTCTTTCCAAATTCAGTTTTTTCGGAATATCGTCGCAACACATTGAGTCCTGATTGTACCGGTACTCAATAAGGAACACTATAAATAAAAGCTTGCCCAGGCCTGCCTCTAAAGCATTTGTAATAATTTTCAATCTTACTATATATTCATTGTAAAAAAGTTTTATTAAAGTTTACCTTTTTACAGTTAAAACTTCTATAATTGTCGCTTAGTTGTAAGTATATAGGTATCTATTTTCCGGTTATTTACATTAGATTTGACAGAGAATTTTATGATGAATTTTAATTAGAATTGATTCTCAAATTGTCTTAAAATAATATTTTCCTATTGTAATGGTTTTTTTGGTTTTGTAATTCAGTTAAATAGTTTCAAATTATTTGAAAATAGCTAAGCTTCAATTATTAATTTTTTCTGTTAGAGGAGGGACTAATTAAAAAGCCATTTGAACCTTAAAAAGAATTATATTGACTCTACGGTACTAACTAAACGAAAACATTATTTATCTATAGTATAAAAATGTTTTATGTACAGAATTGTTTTTATTTTTAAATAAACATTGATTAGCAAAATATACTTGATCCACAGTTTAATTGAAACCCATTACTCTCACTTTATGTATATTTTTAAATTTTATATTTTAATACCGCAAACTACTATGTAACTCTTTTGTCCTATGTATAATATAAACAATACTTTGGAAATCCAAAAAAAGAAATGTAATGTATTTCATGCATTTCAATTTATGACGAAAAATGTAGCTTAACAAGCTTTGAAAAATTCTTTACTTCCATTAACGCAAGGTTTGTAAATACATAATATAATGGAACCAAAATGATTTGAAAACACGACAAATAACTAAAAATTTACTTTTTTGACATTAAAAAAAAATTTTCATCATCGTTCCCCTCTATGTTCTCTTTAAACATATCCCGTTATTAGTGTTTTAAAACATAGCAAAAACAAATTTTGTGGATAATCGCGGACTACATTAAGACAACAAATACAGTGAATTGTTTTATGATTTGTTTGATTATAATAGAGAGCAAAACACCGAATGTCTTCGAACATTCCTGTTGTATTTCCTCTAAAAATACAGTAAATCATTTGACAGTTTTATTTTTAAGATACGTTTAAAAATATTTAGTTATTTTGTGTTTGGACCTCGGTTTGCAAGAAATAAAATGCAGATTTCATAGTTTTTAAGAAATATTATTAAACCAACATAACATAACAACATATTAACAATATAAATGATGCAGAGTAAGGCCAACTATGTGAGTCATCTCAGTCAGGGTAGGTAGGGTGGGCTGCCTAAATACCCACGGTGCGCGCGCATTCGGGTGTACAGGTCGGCGCCTGTAATCCTCTGGGATAGCGGGCAAACTATACTGTCCAAGAAGGTCGCCCGGTAAACCTGGCATGACCGATAGGTGAACTGACCTCTTTAGGTTGGAAAATTCCCAGAACCGAAAGTCTACTAACCCTTTGACGACATCATAAATTATACTTTTTGGCGGTCTGTAAGAATGCGCAGAACTCTCTCTCGCTTTTTATAATGTCTTAGAAATAAGTAATTAAGAACCAGGCACTCAACAAGTCTGTCAAACTTTTCACGTTGCAAGTAGTGGAACATTAAGATACTCAAATATGTGTCATACCCCCTACCCCACGGGAAAAAGAAATGCTGATTTCAGAATCACTTAAAAAGTTTCGGGAGTAATTTACGTATATAGTGAAAATTTATGATTCATCGATTTACGTTGTATTTGCAAAATCCCGGTAATATCAAAACCTATATTTACATATACTCTTCTTTTATAAACGTGTTTTTATATAACTCAGGATAATGAAGGTTTTTATTTTTTTATGTTGTTTTATTAACATTTTTTTCCAATTTTCTAGTGTCAATGTACTATATCCAACAACTATTTATAACTTTCATCGGGCCCGCCGCCCTGTATTTTGCTAACTGATTTATTGATGTGATTTTGTTAGGTTTATATAATTGTGTACTAACTAAAAATGTTAACGGGGTATAACGTTTGCGGTAATTTGACAGTTAACAATTAGGTTTTGTACAATTGTTCCTCCTCAAACTGAATTTGTAATTATGGTTTAAACTTAATAAGACGTTACTCTCTTTACTAGTCATTCTTGGCTAGCCACAAAACGGAGGCACATTTGATAAACTTAAATATGCTGTATTGGTGATTATACGTACATACATTTAGGTTGATTATACTTCCAATGAAAAGTATAGTTTTTAAAGACAATCTATAGGTATCTCATAACAAGCATTTTAGAATGTCAAGATTTGTTTGTTTTACTTTTGTTTTAAATTTACGAGAATGGAAATAAAGTTATTTAAAAATAGAAGATTGAATGTAAGGAATGCCGTTAAGGAGTTTTTTTATATTATGAAAACGAACCCTCGATTTCCCTTCCTCTGACTTGTTTTTGTTTCTTGTACATTATGAGAGTCTCCTGAGTGTAAATTTACAGAGACTATTTCATGAAGGTGCAAATTATAGATTATATTGCTTTGGCAAAACTTGCACTGTACTGTCTTTTTAAATAAGTAGGTTTAAAAAAATTTAACACAATTCAAGTCAGATTTTTTTAAATTTCATTTCCAGATAGGCATACATTTGCTTTTAATTAATAGTTAGTTGTAGGTTCAGATTTCGTTTTATATGCCCCAAATGCTTAAAATTTTTTTCAATGAACTTAAAACGTTATCAAAACGATGGTAGTTGAGTAACAGAACTAACACTATGGCCCTCAACGCTAATGTTTCATTTACGGATGATTATAATGAATTACAATTGGTTCTGAACTAAAATAAATGGGCTCTTTAGGTCTGATTAAAAATGTAACTTAACCTCTGCAATTCACACAATAACACATTTGAAAAATTTATTTAGATATATATATATATTTCTAAATCCCTTTGAAAAATACCATACGGTCTCCACCTAATATAGACCTTCATCATAAACACTATCATTAAGAAGAAATGCATTGTTTACAGGTTAAATGTTAAAAAGAAATATCAATTTGAAATATTTCCTTTATAAGGTAACTTGAAACATATGAACAAGGCATCAGTGGTCTTTTCTCTAAGGAGATATTGAGAATCAGACAAACAAGGTCAAAGCGTGGTCTTTAAAGCGCAGGAAAATATTTTTATATAAATTTTATTTTATTAAAACTTTATGGATGTAAAAAAAACTCTTATTGATGTAAAAAAACAATGAACTTAGAACGTTATAAAAACGATGTAGTTTGAGTGACAAGAACTCTATGCCCCCAAAGCCCAAATGTTTTCATTCACGGATGATTATAATGAATTACAATTGGTTACCTTAGCTAAGAAATTTCTTTCTCCAAACCCAAAAAATACAACAAAAACAAACATTACCCAAACAATATACAGAATTTCAATTACTTACAAATATTTGTAGTGCTTAAAATATATCCCGCTAAAAAAGTTATTCAGAATTAAAGTTTTGACAAATGCTTCTCGTACACAGCTTTCATATGTTTATCAACTAAGTAAGGACAATAACAAAAGTAAGATGTGGTTTACTTATTTCCGAAATATCATTAGGCAACCACTCTCCTCGCACCGCTTTCGGTACAGAGAGGATTCACATATTACATTGAAAATTGTCAAATTTTCATCATATTACATAAAAATTTCAATTTTCACATTTTACATACTGAAAATGACAAATTTTACATTGAAAATGTCAAATTTCACATATTACATAAAAATTTCAATTTTCACATTTTACACTTGAAAATGTCAAATTTTACATTGAAAATGTCAAATTTCACATTTTACATTGAAATTTGTCAAATTTCACCAAATAATTTCAATTTATTTTAAATTTGTAATTTATTTCATAAAAACAGAGGCCCAACATCCGAAATAACTAACAAACCAGATGCTCTTATTAAATAATAAAAATTAAAAATAAATTAGAAATTAAAAATAAAATTTATATAACAAGAAAATTATATAAATCTTTACGTGAAATAAATTTTTGTTCCAAACATATACTAAGCTGAAAACGGTTCAAAAGCCAAGGAATGAATCAAGTAAACATAGAAATACTAGGCAGACACAGTCTATACGGGTAAGAACCCCTATAAGTCGCATCAGAAAACCGTAACTATTATGCTAGAAGATGGGCATGATTCCTGTTTTTTAACCAAAAAAATATCTGGTATTATGAAATCTAGAACAAATTAAAATGAACATGACTTTTGTTGCTGTTCACGATGCGCCTTTTAGTCCTTCGTGTGTACCTAGGAGCGCAAAGATCAAGTGTAACCACAAAGGAACCCAATTCCACTCAGCCAGTATTGGGACCTGGGCAGCTCCTAATTGAAAGTTTAAACAAATGATTTACAGACCCCACAACATTATGAATAAATATTACATACACCTTACACAAAAAATAACTTCCTTATACCAAATGGTTGCCAATATTATTTCCTCGACAATATCCTGTTCGATGTTTCAATTTCGCTTGTAACGGAACCAACGTCCTTCCCTCTCTCCCCCAATTGTTGATTACAAAACACACAAGTAACGTCAAGTTGCCACGTCTCTCTATCTTCTAGACTCTTTATTTGTGTTGGGCAAATAAATACTCTTTATTTAGGGTTCTCCCAATTTTGGCTAAATTTTAAAAGTTGACAAAATATGGAGTTAATTAATGAACACACTTCTTGAACTTGATGGCACTAGAATGAAAAAGGTAATAAAATAATTTTTTAACATAACCAAACGATTTCTAGCTAAGTTTGTCAGAATAGGTAGGAAAGTTTGGCAATTAACTTTAAAAGTTAAAATTTTACATTTTATTTAGAGAGCCTTTTAAACAAGCCTTCAAACAAAATGAATAATAAATAAAAGTGGAATATAAATATATTCCGCGAACCAAAAATACCGCACTTAAATCTAGTTGTTCCTAATATAAAATAGGAGACGAGTATATGCAAACCTGTTGTTCACATAGTAGCCTACTCAAGGGTAGCTGATGTATTGCAACGAATTTCGGGAGTACAGCATACTTCATCACTCTCTCCCTGCAATGTTTGAGGAGTCACACTTCCCATCGGCATTTTTCTCATGAGGGCTTTGGACCCCTCCAACGGCAAGCCTTAAAAATAGTGTTTTGGCTATCCTTCTCAATGAAGGATCGTCATAGCCATTAACCTAAAAAACATTAGTTTACCATATTATAAGCATAAACACAAATACAAATAATAATAAAACAAGAATTCAACTATCTAATATAACATGCAAGATAAATAATGTAAATTATATAAAAGTGTATAGTTATTACACCTATCACCATAATAAACTAAAACTAAAGTATAACTTATTTATAACTATAACTAAGTATGTTTATAGACATGGTATTTGTAATACTGTAAAATAATTCTATTTAACAATATAATTTTATTAAAATTAAGAAGTACACTACGTTTTTAAATGAACACGGTCCAAAAATTATTCACTACTGCACTACCTAATTATTCTACCGTCACCAGGTCCAGAAGATTGAAATAGGTTAAATTAGTTCCTAGGTCTAATAAATACTTAATAACCGTCTGAGGCAAGTCCATCTCTTCTATCATTTCACGGTCGTCATCTTTCAACAGTCTGCCAATGATGGACTTCTTGCAAATCTCCATCAAGGAGCGGGGTTCCCGCTGAAACACCAAAACACGTTTCGTTAGATATGTAATAACCGCATAGTTATGAAATTCACCACAGCCAAATATCACTCAGAAACCTAATGCAGCATTCCATATATTTTACTTTCCTATTGTGAAACATGGAAAATAAATTAATCAACAGAAATGAAAGGTTTACTCCTCACAGTCCCAAGCCGCCGTTGTAAGTGGATCGGGACCTGGCAGGGCACAGAGACTGGTGCTAATGATGGGAAATTGCACCTTCCCACGCAGCCCAGTGGAAGGCAACTCCAAGGTAACAATCTTCTGTCGCAAAACTCGGATGAGGAAACCCAGTGTTTCCCCTTATACATGTCCAGAACAACTACAACAAATACAGAAACTTATTAGAATTGGTGCTTGAAATATGAAATATTACGGACAAAAAGTACCCTGAATATACATGTATATAATTTGTTAAATTAAAAGACAGCAATTTAAAGTTTTACCACCACAAGCTGTCGTGCACTTTCAAAATACTCGTAAGGGTGCTACAACAGGATAGTCCGGCACCTGTCCATGCTGCCAGTCGTGACGTAGTCTCAGAGTGGCTCAGGTTCACATCCCCAGGACTAGTCGTCCACTCCCCACGATAGGCTGTAAACACTAAAACGGAATGTTTAAAGAGAACATAGAGGGGAACGATGAAGAACCATTTATTTTTTAATGTCACAAAAAGTAAATTCTAGTTTATTTGTGTGTTTTCAAAATCATTTGGTTCATTATATTATGTATTTACAAACCTTGCGTTAAT
>NW_025785823.1:0-19143 GCF_021130785.1 Homalodisca vitripennis | reverse complement strand
AAAAAAATAAGGTAAAAGTTTTTGAAAATACTCCCGACATCTTCTGTTTACTCACTAATTACAGTTAACGTTTGAGCATCTGCAGAATATCAAATTGGCTTTAAAAAAGTCAATACATTTGTTCTTAGACTTGTATATTTCTGAATAGTGGAAATAAGTTAAAAGTTTTAAAAAACACCAAAGTACATGTTACTAGCACCTAGAAATGAAAAAAATGTTTCCTTTAAAGTCTGGAAAACTTTTAAATTATTATCGTACCTAAATAGAGCATAAAATCACAGAACCGTTATTATCCTGAAATTTGAGATCGGAAAAAGTAACCGTTCTGATTCCAGGACGAAGAACAAAATTATGTTAAAATATGTGAAATGTTTTTAAGCCTAACTGAGCTGGGAAGCATCAATTTTTGGAGAAAGTATTTGGCTTCTTCTGTTCATATGTAAGATATTATCTTTTGAGAAATTAGAAATATAAATATAATAATCACTGAACTGCACATATTTCTTGTGGTTTCATGTGCGCATAAGATCGAGTAGGCCTCAAACAATCCGTAATGACACGGCCAATTTTCTTTGTAGACGATTAGGCCTACAACAAAATATTGGATTAAGTGATTGTTTACTTAAGGAAGTATAATATTGTCTGAAGTCTGATTAAATTTCCTGTTAAAACGAACTTTGATACAACTACCATACAAGAATGTCACAGAGTGCACACGAGAATTTCTTTCTGTCACTACTTGCTCGAAAACTATACGAGAAGAGAAAGTGCAATATCAGTGAGTGCTAGTAATGCCAAACAGGCCAGCGAATCGATCGGTTATTTAGGCAGCATCTGCAACACTGGCAGACCTTGGCAAAAGAGATGGATTCCTGAATGTCAACAACTTTCGAATGCAATTTTTTTATTTGAAACCCCTCATATTTTGTTTTAGGTCAGAAACTTGAAGAAACCATTCAACGCATAACATAACGAAAGCTTGTCTATCAGTCCATCACAAGGTTCTTATGAAGTGTTCAGAAATTACTATAAAAGCTAAAATTCTAGTAGGTGTGACTGAACTTAACATTTTGTATGTCGACCCCCCATCAGGTAGATTTCATTTTTTCACCCCAACGTGGCGCTTAAATCTGGGCAAACCCTAGGAGCAGCCATATCACTAATCGCTGAGGATGAGCTAATCTAGGGTGCAAGGGTATATCGACATAGATCTTTTACTGCGGAGGATCAACTGTTCGGAGGTTTAGTGTTGGGAGAAGCTAATAGCAGTTTCTATCCCTGCCCGACTTTGACTGGATAGGCTGGTACAGAGCTGGCCACCCCTTCTTCCAAGTTTACAGGGCTGAGATACTTAATTCCCGCTATTCTTTCTCGAGGAATCTCGACAGGAGTGAGTGGCCCTCTAACCCTTAACTTAATACCCGAATATATTAATTAATTGCGAGAAAGCAAGCGCCGAAGGATCCCTCTTAATACTTACAAGTTCAATTTGGAGGTTATCTCAGCTTCTATCTTATCATAACAGTGAAACAAATGCAATTCATTCTTTTGACTAAAATAAACTAATGTTTGAAGAAGCTCCCCATTCAGATAAATTGTATAAAAACTAATTCCAATTTAGTCTATTTTTCAATAGTTCTTGTAATTGAATTAGTAATTTATGGAGGAAGCTCATCCGATTCTACAGATTGGAGATTTAGTTTACCCGATACTGTTTCACCAAGTTTTGCTATGCATTCTCTAATTGTTGAACTGAACTATTCTCCACAGGAAGCAAACAAGAAGCAACTAGCAAAATCAGTAAGCCAAGAATATTCGCACCTCCTTCAAAACCCCCCCCCCTCCCCGCCTGGACATCCGATCCATGCCCCATCACTCAGCATGTATAAACATGATAACTTGTGTGCAAATGTAATGGCAGAAATCTGACCGTGACTACATTGACAGACCCGTGTATTCTACTGAGTGCCGAGTCTGAACCTAAACCTAGCGCTAGTTGTCACTACATGTGAGTTATTATAACCGCAATAAAATTCTGTTTACGTTTTTAAAATGCTTATTTCTCTTTTTTGTGAACCCTGCCTATGTGTCATCTAATTACTCGTATATTGATGACAGTTTAAAAACGATTATCTTGAATGACAACTATACTAATTTTCGTATTACCTTTTAATCGTAAATTTTGTCTTATACTCGCGTTTGTGGATTTGCGGCAATCACGCTTTTTAGAATATGAGCTGTGTTGCGTTTTAGAGTTGCATTCCGAGATACAGAATTTCTTTAGTCACGAGTATTTAGAAGACCCAACCGAAGGAGTATTTACATGGAACACAAACTGAGTCTTATCTGGAATTTTCCATGTTAGATTACCGGTACTTCCAAACAAATTTACAGCGTTTAAATTGAACTTGTTCTCCATGTATTTGCATGTGCTGATGCGCGATTTAGCACTAGTAGCCTATTGAAGGCAATTATAAATATAAACTTTGCATTTTTTCGCGTATTCGCGGCGTATTTATCTCGTTTTTGGAAATGTAACTTTGTTCTCTAAGCTTGGATGGTAAATATCACAGTCAGATCGTCATTACACCCACCCAAGTCATTAATTCCTCTTCGGCTTATGCGGTCGGAGTATGTGTATCTAACCAATGTTATTTCCGGGTCACGACCGCCATAGAAAAGAATTGCCAACAAATTGTAATTTTTCAACCGTCGCTGTGGAAAGCCCACATTCACTACCTCTATATGTCAACCTGACATTGACATCAAATATTATAGCGTGAAGTTTTGTCCACCATGTATTCGGATGTAATTGAAATTTTTCGGTCCAGTGCGAGGGTGAAATACCTTTTTGCTAGCAATCGATTTGACGCAGTTTAAAACTCTGAACATTATATTGACATTTTTAATCGTCCCTTGGCTATTTAAGTTGTTATGCTAACAACATATGTAAGCTCAAAACATGTGTCTAATATTGACTTATTGAATTAGACTTCACACAATTATACCTCTAAAGTAAAAAAGAATGCAGACAAACAGTGAAAAATCCAAGCTTTAGCTACTTTTCCTAGTTTTAAAAATACAATGTAATGATTAAAAAATATCTTAAATATGAACGAGAATAATTTTCAATTTGCTAAGACCATCTCTACCGAGAATAAATATAACTGTAGACAGTGGCGTAGCGAAGGTGGGGGGTCCAAGGGGGTTCCGGACCCCCCCCCGAAATTTTAAAGACATTAAAAAATTGGAAGCATTGAGTCAGGAGAAAAAAGGGAGAGTTATCATTAACTCTTGTCTACAAACATTTAAATTAATTGATTCAACTTGAGATGAAAGGTGTAAGTGACCGTTGTTAAAAATATAATTGTCGCTTTCGTTTAAAATCATAAGAGTAATGAAAACGTATATTTTTGGCCACTTGGGCTTTTCGGATAGTGTAGTGTAATCAACGAGTATCTGTCTATAGGGCTGCGGTCCACGTGACTGTGGGCAAAAGTCTAACCTGAACCGTGACACAACGGCCGAACAGTTTAACATTAGCGACAACTTCGTTCAAAATTGCGAGATCATTTTTGGGGACGTAAAAATGACCGCCTTAGAATAAAAGTTTCACGACGTTGATTTTATAGGGTGTCATGTAAACTGTAGACGTGTGTATATAATTATCGAACCAAAATTAAAAAAAAATCACTTTTGGTCGTGAAAAATACACTTAAAAAAACTCTACTGATTAGAACATCAACTACTATCGGTACTTCAATTAAGTGAAGGTAAACGTGTTTGGTAGTTTTTTCGGATTTGAGTTAGGACGAACGATTTTCTTTGTTAATCATTAAACTGGTACAACCGTTAGTACCTATATAATTGTCGAGAAGAAAATCACTTCCGGTCGGTTAAATAACCGAAGAAAAGCTCTCTACATATTCAAGTTTTTGATCATTTTTGGTATTATCACTGGTCGAGTGGTTGAGGTAAAAGTGGTACTTAGAATTATGTTAGAACATTGATTTCTGTGTTATCCAATTGAACGCCGACTAATAACAAGCATAATTATCGAAGGATAAAATTGAAAAAATCACTTCTCCGTCGGATAATACACCGGAAAAGACCTACTGATAAGAAGTTCCGACTACTTTGGAGGTTTTCACTGTACTGAGGTAGTTTATTTCATCTTTCCTTAGTATAATTCCGAATTCGGAAGTGATTATTGTTTGTTTTCTATATTTTTGATAATTATATATTTTACTTAGTCGGCGTTGAATTAATACCCTAAAAATCAATCGTCGTTTAACATAATATATATATCATATATATATATTGTGTATATATATACTATAGTTTAGTCGAGTCTACACGTTTTAATGATTACAAAAAAATCGTCGCCCTAACTCCAATAAAAAAATACCACGTTTACCATCAATAACTGAAGTCCGAAGTAGTTGAAGTTCTAATCATGGAGAGTTTTTCCAAATCAGTGTAATTTATATTCCCCGACCGAAAGTGATTTTTTATCCGATAATTAATGTACTCCTTCTATACACGTAGTAATGCATACAAAAAAATCGTCATTATAATCTCAATTCATAAATACCTCTATCAGTGAAATCCAAAAAGCAGCCGAACTTCTAATCATGTAGAGTTTTTTTTCCGGTGCATTTTTCTCGACACGTTACTTTGTGATCTGTAAGCCCGAGCAACGCTAGTAAAATTTCCCACACATTTTCTAAAAGGGTTTTTCCGGGGCCGTCCCAATGTCCACCGAAGGGGTAGCCTAATTTCATTTTCCTCCACAGAATATAGTTGTATCAATTATACCACATTGAAGTTGACAGTCTCTGTTTTGTTCTTCTTCTTTCTTATCCAGTGAATGCAACATCATATTGGTGGAGCCCTCCTACCTACCTTCGGCCAGAAATGCGAACTTCGTATAAGTTTTCTGCTCAAGCTATACAAGAAAGTTTGTGTGTACTATAGTTAGCTGTGAAGAGTATTGAATTAGCCTATTACATCTTTCCACTTTCTATAAGCGCAATAGTTTTACCTAAAAGTGCATATTAGGTCATCATAAGTGCAATATGTGTTTATCCTTTTACCGGTGGAAGTCATTGGAGCAAATAACACACAAAAGCGTCCCCCGGATCTCCGTTTTCGGAAACCCCCCCCCGAACCGGAAATTTCTGGGCCTACGCTACTGAACTGTAGATGATTCCTGGAGAGTTTAAGTAATATTCGGTATTACAGTGGCGATGGTGGATGAGGATTTGGATTGAATATTTTAATTGAAGAGGTTATCGTAATATTGTATTCGAATTGCTATCTCAAAGGATTGCTGGTATAAATGTTATTTAGTATATGATTGGATGTAAAATAATCTATCTCTAAAAAGCTCAGAATTTCCTTTGTGTGATCCAGTCTGTTTTTTTGCTTCCTGTTGTGCCCCAACGTATAATTATTATCTAAGTTAGGGCAGTATTTTTTTAAATAATAAATTTAGGATAGTTGTATATACATGTTGTTCGAACTATAACCTCAGTTAGGTTGAAAAAACAATGGTAGACAATTTTACTTCCCTTTTGAAAGGGATAGAATTTAGAAGAGCAATATATTTTTATCTTCAGGTCTATGTGTGTATAGTTATTTGGTAATTTTGGGTTTTTTTTTTTTTCTTTTTCTTTTGAATCTTGACTTAATTATTAAATAACCCTGTCCTGGGCCATAAGTAGTTAATGTTAGGAATGTTTCGAAATTACATTCTACGAGTCCCGTTTGGGTTGTGCCGTGTTAAACTCTCGTGGAAGATATAAACAAGCAACTGAAGTCTGAATTAACCAGTGAATGAACTCTCCGAAACGTGGGTTGTATGTGAATGGGGTTTTTCTGTTCAGGCAGCGTTTAGTACTGCAACGTTCACCAATCACGAAAACCTTTGTTTTGGAAGGATGGTTATCCAGTCTGTCCTGTAGGCATTGGGGGATTTTGTGAAAACCAATGTCCTTTTACTTCCCACTGGGAGACTTTTAATGCTAATGAGTGATTCAAATTTTTCGATTTGCTCGCTTCGTTGGAAGTTTGAATTCCAGATTTCTTAAAAAATTCTTTATTTTTCTTTGTAATGTATTTTCAATTGAAAGTGGGAGTTGCAAAATGAAATTTTGGTTTCAGAAAAATTAACTATTATCCTTCTTTGGAGGACTTTCTGAAAAAACGAGTTAATTTAAAATTTTGTAGTTTTCCCACAGGTCGAACGTTTTTTTTCATCTAAATTTGTTTACGTGAAGTAACCAGAACATATGTTTTGAATTCTTCACATGTCAGTTGAAATTTCTCTAATTTGTTTCCAGCTGACTATGTATTTTTTTAGCAGCCTCAATTGTTTTGTATTTCCACATTGACTTAACTGAGGTCTTTACCGGGGAGCTTAAAACCTACCCAGTGTATCATAAAACTCACGAACCACATCCTACACACCAATAGAAATGTTACAACCAACCGATAACTGATTTACCAGTTTTTTAACTTTCTAAGGAACTGAGAGTCAGAGGGGTTGACATTAGTTGGTACTGTTCGCAATTCTATGCTACACAAGTCTCCGCTGAGTTTTTACAAAACAAAACAAGACCAGTTAGTGAATTAATGTACGAGTCCAACACATCAACCACAATTGTTTCTTTCGTTCCCATAACAAATAAATCTGTTGTCCTTTTGTCAACAACGCACCATTCGAATGAAAACCGATGATAGCACAGCCAAACTTGAAATAATAGTATATTTTAACAAGACAAAGGGAGGCGTTGATTTACTATGACTTTATTTTGGATTTTAAATTTCTTACAATTATCAATTAACAAAAACATTTTTTTTCATTTCAAAATGGTGTTCTATTGTAATTAAAATGTGCGAACTAAAGATGTGATTTTTCATCTTAAAATAAAACAAATTAAAAAATATATACAATTTTAACTAAAAGTGTAACCTGAAAATTATTAAATTATATTGATTTTACCAAAAATAAAACGAATAAAATGCTAAAACGGAGCATAAAAATAATGAGGTCTCACATACAACATGGTTCGGCAGTAGTTCGGGTACAAAAAATAGTATGGTTTGGGTTAACATCTTCAAAGCAGCTACGGTGAACTGTGCTGATTAAAGGAACCAAATATATATGTAGGTCGTAACCAACAAGAATGGTTCGGAAGACAATAATTTATTAATGGCAGGTATTGTAGATCAAACATTGTTATTGCTTTCCATTACAATACTATCAGAATCAGTTACTGGCACGTAGATAACGGAAAATATCGGGTAGCCGTTAGCTATAAATTTTGAAGTTACCTGTAATTGGCACAAAAACATTGTTATGAGTCAACTCTGACTACGCCTCCAACGTGAGTTTCATAAATAATAAAGAAGGCCTGTTTTAGAATCAGATGGGGTTGAAATTGATTATTCAAATAAGAGCTTTTGTGACGGCGGCGTCCTTGAGTACAGCTGTGAGGGGAGATGTGCGGCACAGGATCTGCGCAACACCAACAATGAACAGCTGGCCGCTCCGCTCGCTTGCTCGCTCAGTCTGTCAGTGAACTCTGGTCTGCTGTGATGAGTGTATTGCTAGTGTTGTTTTGCCGGTCAGCAGTTTCGTTCTTTTCGACAACATGGGCGATTTGTAAGTTTGCTCAATTTGTTGATCATTACATTTACAAATCTTTAGATACTAACTAACTACCATATATCTAACGTAATAAAACTTTTTATTTCCTGCTGCCGGTGGAATTCAGATCATAACCGAAATGATATGAGCAGTCTAAAACTTTTGGAAGCCTTGCGTAAACCTGTTATGTTTGAGAGGTTATCGGATAATTAGAAAGAAAAGGAACATTATAGAAATAGCCAAAGAAATATAGTTTAACTGGATTCGGAAACCGTGTGCAATTAGATCTAATTGAGATTTGGACATATTACTAATTCACTATTTTTCATTTCAAAGACTAAGGTCCTGATATGACGTTTCCTGGACAATTTTAAGGGGGATGTAAACATTTTTTGCACAATTCCTATTTACCGGTGTTACAAGAATTTATGATATGTTTTTTGTTTAGTGTCCACCGATCATTTACTCTCCGCGATGTTTTAAATTAAACACGAGTTGACTTGTCGTCTGAGTCTTCACACCAGTTGAAACATTACTGATCAAGGTAAAATGTTTTGGGACAGTCTTTGGAAATCATCTAGAATAAAGTCGACAATTATTCAGATTCGGTTTGACATCTCTTTTGCTGAAGATTCCTCTTCACAGTGAGGCTGAAATATTCCAAGAATGTAAACTTAATTACGCTAACATTATTTAACATTGTTTTGACAGGATAGGAACCTGAAAACTTAAATATGTAATGACAACCGATCGTGTACCCAAAGAACTAAGATACACTCTCCATTGAGACACATTTAAGTAAAACTGAGCATTTATTATGCATTGGTGTTATTGTTTTATGTATATTATAAGTTGTGTTATTTATTTGTTTGAAGAGCAAATCCTGAAATAATCCAATTCAAACAATGGATTTTTGTCAATTGAATTTTACTAATAGAGATCGATATAGCTGTAAGTTCCGTCTATTCATTTATTGGATTTATAGGTTTTTTTATTGACCCTACGTCCTTTTAATTGCCTCTTGGACCCTTTAAGTGAGCGTTACTGCAGTCAGATCGCCTTAACCAAACTACCAGGACTATAGCGTATAGTGGTTAAATAAATTTTAAGGAGGAAATGAAAATTTATTATTTTCTGGAAAATAACACTGGAATATAAATGGTAATTATAATAAGGAAATAATAACACTGGAAAAACAAGAATTCAAAAAGATTCAAGGTGACTGATATGATAAATAACAGTCAACAAGTTTTAGTTTCATCAATAACATTTTCGAAATTTTCCTGAGTTTGTTTTGTTATATTTTCTATTACGATTCATTGAATATCCCTTAATACGTCTCATAATCCAGTGTAAAATTTCAAATTAGGATGCCCCTTTTTTTAAGATAACACATATTTAGTTTGCAGGATATAAATGATGTATCAATCTGTTTCAAATCTGTTGAAGGACGACAATACAGCAGGTGTTAGACCCCTTTGTATTCAGATCTTTTGTTGAAAAGATCTTCAACAAAAGTCCCTTTACTTTCATGATCGAACAGAGCCTTTTATTAGGGAACGTCTATTGCTCGCCAGGTCGTTAATCCCTGCTATAAAAACGGGCCAACACTTTGTTGTTGCCTGGAAGAGAGCCTGTAAACAGACAGACAGACAGACGCCTCAGCGAGAATCAATAGCAGCGGTCCTCGTCCAATCCAGAACTATTACTTCAGCCATAGAGGCTTGCAAGGCGCCCCCTGGTGAACACTAAGTAATTAACTTGATATTCGTGTGTTGATTATTATTATTAGTGTTAATATTAAGTAAAAGAAACGGGATTTTTTCGGACATTTTACCATCGTTCAGTGAAACAAAAAAAGTAACACTACGTTTCGAGATCTGCAATCTAATCTCTTCTTCAGGTACATAACTAACCTGAATACATAATTTTATTACAAACTAGGGTAAAATAAGGTAAAAGTTTTTGAAAAATACTCGCGACATCTTCGTTTACTCACTACATTACACTCAGTAACGTTGGCATCTGCAGAATATCAAAATTGCTTTAAAAAAAGTCAATACATTAATTTGTTCCTTTGACGTGTTATTTTCTGAATGTGGAAATAAGTTAAAGTTTTAAAAACACCAAAGTACTTGTTACCAGCACCTAGAAATGAAAAAAATGTTTCCTTAAGTCTGGAAAACTTTTAAATATTATCGTACCTAAATAGAGCATAAAATCAAAGAACCGTTATTTCTGAAATTTGAGATCGGAGAAAGTAACCGTTCTGATTCCAGAGCGAAGAACAAAATTATGTATAAAATAGGTGAAATGTTTTAAGCTAACTGAGCTGGGAAGCATCTATTTTTGGATAAAGTTTGGCTTCTTCTGTTCATATGTAAGATTTTTATCTTTTGAGAGAATCAGAAAAATATAGATATATAATTCACTGAACTGCACATATTCTTGTGGTTTCATGTGCGCATATAGAGCGAGTAGGCTCAAAACAATTCCGTTAATACAAAGCAATTTCCTTTGTAGACGATTAGGCCTACTACAACAAATCATTGGATTAAGTGATTGTTTACTTAAGTAAGTATAATATTGTCTGAAGTCTGATAAATTTCCTGTTAAAACGAACTTTGATACAACTACCATACAGATTGTCACAGAGTGCACACGAGAATTCTTTCTGTCACTACTTGCTCGAAAACTATACGAGAAGAGAAAGCAGATCAGTGAGTGCTAATGCCAAACAGGCCAGCGATATCGATCGGTTATTTAGCAGCAGCTGCAACACTGGCAGACTTGCAAAAAGAGTTGATCCTGAATGTCAACAACTTTCGAATGCAATTTTTTATTTGAAACCCTCATATTTGGTTTAGTCAGAAACTTGAAGAACCATTCAACGCATAACATAACGAAAGCTTGTCTATCAGTCATCACAATGGTTCTATGAAGTGTTAGAAATACTATAAAGTAAAATTCTGTAGGTGTGACTGAACTTACATTTTGTATGTCGACCCCCACAGGAGATTTCATTTTTCACCCCAACGTGGCGCTTAAATCTGGGCAACCCTAGGAGAGCCATATCACTAATCGCTGAGGATGAGCTAATAGGGTGCAAGGGTAGATCGATAGATCTTTACTGCGGAGGATCACTGTTGGAGTTGGTGGGGCTAATAGCAGTTTCTATCCCTGCCCGCTTTGACTGGATAGGCTGGTACAGAGCTGGCCACCCCTTCTTCCAAGGTTACAGGGCTGAGATACTTTATTCCCGCTAATTCTTTCTCGAGGATCTCGACAGGAGGTGGCCTCTACCCTTACTTATCCCGAATATATTATTAATTCGAAAGCAAGCGCCAAGGTCCTCTTAATACTAAGTTCAATTGGAGGTTTCTCAGCTTCTTATCATAAGTGAACAAATGCATTCTTCTTTTGACTAAAATAACAAAAACTAGTTGAAGTCCCCATTCAGATAAATTGTATATAAAACTAATTCAATGCATTTTTATATTTGTATTGAATTGTTTTTTGAGGAAGCTCATCGATTCTACAGATTGAGTTTAGTTTCCGATACTGTTCACCAAGTTGCTAGGCCTTCTCTATGTTGAACTGAACTATTCTCACAGGAGCAAACAAAAGCACTGCAAATCAGTAAGCCAAGAATATCGCACCTCCTTCAACCCCCCCCCCATCCCCGCCGACATCCAGCCCCATCACTCAGCATGTATAAACATGATAATTGTGTGCAAATGTAAGGCAGAATCTGACCGTACTTGACAGACCGTGTATTCTACTGAGTGCCGTCTGAACCTAAACCTAGCGCTAGTTGTCACTACTTGTGAGTTATAACCGCAATAAAATCTGATACGTTAAAATGCTTATTTCACTTTTTTGTGAACCCCCTAGTGTCCATTAATTTACTCGTATATGATGACAGTTTAACGATTATCTTGAATGACAACTATATATTTTCGGTATACTTTATCGTAAATTTTTCTTACTGCTTTGTGGATTTGCGGCATCGCTTTTAGAATATGAGCTGGTTGGTTTAGGTTGCATCCGAGATACAGATTTCTTTAGTACGAGTATTTAGAGACCCAACGAGGAGTTTTCATGGAACACAAACGAGTTTCTGGAATTTTCCATGTTAGATTACCGGTACTTCAAACAAATTTACAGCGTTTAAATTGATTGTTCCATGTATTTGCATGTGCTGCGCGATTAGCACTGTAGCCTATTGAAGGCAATATAAATATAAACTTTGCATTTTTTTGCGTATTGGCGTATTTATTCGTTTTGGAAATGTAACTTTGTTCTTAAGCTTGGATGGTAAATATCACAGTCAGATCGTCATTTACACCACCCATGTCATTAATCCTCTTCGGCTTATGCGGTCGGTATGTTATCTACCAAGTTTTCCGGGTCACGCCGCATAGAAAGATTGCCAACAAATTGTAATTTTCAACCTCGCTGTGGAAAGCCACATTCACTCATATGTCAACCTGACATTTGACATCATTATAGCGTGAAGTTTGTCCACATGTAATTCGGATGTAATTGAATTTTCGGTCCAGTGCGCGAGGGTGAAATACCTTTTTGCTAGCAACGATTTTGACGCAGTTTCTTAAACTGAAATTATATTGAACATTTTTATCGTCCTTGCTATTAGTGTTATGCTAACAATATGTAGCTCAAAACATGTGTCTAATTTGTATTGAATTAGACTTCACACAATTATACCTCTAAAGTTAAAAAGAATGCAGACAAACAGTGAAAAAAATCAAGCTTTAGCTACTTTTCAGTTTTAAAAATACAATGTAATGATTAAAAAAATATCTAATATGAACGAGATATTTTTCAATTTGCTAAGACATCTCACCGAATAAATATAACTGTAGACAGTGGCGTAGCGAAGGGGGGGGTCCAGGGGGTCCGGACCCCCCCCGAAATTTTAAGACATTAAAAATTGAAGCATGGAGCAGGAGAAAAAAGGAGAGTTATCATTACTCTTGTCTACAAACATTAAATTAATTGATTCAATTGATGAAAGTGTAAGTGACCGTTGTTAAAAATATAATTGTCCTTTCGTTTAAATCATAAAGTATGAAACGATATTTTTGGCCTTGGCTTTTCGGATAGTGTAGTGTAATCACGGTATTTCTATAGGGCGCGGTCACGTGACGTGGCAAAGTAACCTGAACCGTAACACGGCGAACAGTTTAAATTAGCGACAACTTCGTTCAAATTCGTCTTGGGGACGTAAAATGACCGCTTAGAATAAAGTTACGACGTTGATTTTAGGTGTCATTAAACTGTAGACGTTGTATATAATTATCGAACAAAATAAAAAAAATCACTTTTGGTCGGAAAATACACTTAAAAAACTCTACTGATTAGAACTTCAACTACTTCGGACTTCAATTAATGAGGTAAACGTGGTGTTTTCGGTTGAGTTAGGACGACGATTTTTGTTATCATTAAACTGTACACCGTAGTACCTATATAATTGTCGAGAAAAAATCACTTCCGGTCGGTTAATACCGAAGAAAAGCTCTCTACAGATTCAAGTTTTGATCATTTTGGATTTCACTGGTCGAGTGGTTGAGGTAAAAGTGGTACTTAGAATTATGTTAGAACATTGATTTTGGGTATCAATTGAACGCCGACTAATAACTACATAATTATCGAAGAAAAATTGAAAAAAACACTTCCGGTCGGATAATACACCGGAAAAGACCTACTGATAAGAAGTTCCGACTACTTTGGATTTCACTGACTGAGGTATTATTTCATTTTCCCTTAGTATATTCCGATCGGAAGTGATTATTTTTGTTTTTTCTTTTTTGATAATTATATATTTATTAGTCGGCGTTGAATTAATACCTAAAATCAATGTCGTTAACATAATATATATATTATATATATATATATTGGTATATATATATATAGTTAGTCGAGTACAGTTTAATGATTACAAAAAATCGTCGCCCTAACTCAATAAAAAATACCACGTTTACCTCAATAACTGAAGTCCGAAGTAGTTGAAGTTCTAATCATGAGAGTTTTTCATGTGTAATTTATTTCCGACCGAAAGTGATTTTTTTTCCGATAATTATGTACTCTTCTACAGTGTAATGGATACAAAAAATCGTCATTATAAACTCATTCATAAATACCTCTATCAGTGAAATCCAAAGCAGCCGAACTTCTAATCAGTAGAGTTTTTCCGGTGCATTTTCCGACCGTTACTTTGATCTGTACCCGAGCAACGCTAGAAAATTTCCCACCTTTTCTAAAGGGTTTTCGGCCGTCCCCAATGTCCCCGAAGGGGTAGCCTATTTTCATTTTCTCCCACAGAATATAGTTGTATCAATTATACACTTGAGTGAAGCTCTGTTTTGTTCTTCTTCTTTCTTATCCAGTGAATGCAACATCATATTGGTGCCTTCTACTCGGCCAGAATCGAACTTCGTAAAGTTTCTGCAGCTATACAAGAAAGTTTGTGGTACTAGAGTTGCTGTGAGAGTTGAATTAGCCTATTACATCTTTCCACTTTCTATAAGGCATAGTTACTAAAGGCATATTAGGCATATAAGGCATATGTTTACCTTTTACCGGTGAAGTCATTGTGCAAATAACACACAAAACGTCCCCCGGATCTCCGTTTTCGGACCCCCCCCCGAACGAAATTTTCTGGCTACGCTACTGACTGTAGATGATTCTGGAGAGTTAGTAATTCGTATTACAGTGCGATGGTGGATGAGGTTTGGATGAATATTTTGAAGGGTTCTAATTGTTCGAATTGCTATCTCAAAGGATGCTGGTATAAATGTATTTAGGATTGATGTTAACTAAACAGGAGATGGCATTAACTAATGTAAGCGATTACCCTGTTACATTACCTGCTGCAACACCGAGCGTAATGTAATCTACGTTATCGTCAATTGCTATCTCAAAGGATGCTGATATAAATGTATTTAGGATTGATTTTAGCTAAACAGGAGATGGCATTAACTAATGTAAGCGATTACCCTATTACATTACCTGCTACACCGAGCGTAATGTAAACCTCGTTATCATCAATAACAACACCGTGCCCTTAGTCTGGTGTTTCTTATCAGTAATGATAAAACGGCAGACGAGAGGTATCAATAATGAATCTCTTGAACCTCATTTGTTGGAAATTTTAGACCTTGGTTGTGAAGAGACTCATTCGAAGGTGTTGGCCGCCGTTCAAAGTTGAATGAGGTTGGGATGTTGTGCAATCTAGAGGGTTTTTTGGCGTTTATTTATCCAATGTAAATTTAATATTCAGTCATTTCAAGGTAATATAACACTTGAATGAGTCATTTATTTACTCCCAAGTAAAACTTTGATGACGTGTGTTATCGGATGTTTTTATTCTGTTTCAAATTGACAATAGTTAAACATGATAAGGTTATAATTAAAGGCAACATTTATTGAGTATTATATATACACCATTGAGATAGTTAATGGTCCGTTAATGTACACCAATTTGCCAATATATTTATTACATCACATTTCCTACAGTTATTAAACCATGTTTCAAGACTATGCTAAGTTAATCTAGTATAATGGCTCTGGCCATAAAAATACTTACTTTATGATCTGCTGTCAAAAATTAGACCACCGCCTTTTTGATCAATTGTTTCTGAATGGTTCACTTATGTTTTATAGGCTTTGCCTTAGACTTCATTTTGGACTACACATCCGTAGAATCCATGTCTTATCACCCTCCTTACTAATACCACTCGCGTCTATAATATATCATTACTGTGCGTTCCAGTGTGTATTTTGTTTGTCAATAGAGTAATTTACTAGTTAATTTAATAAAAAGGAAAAATCTTATTTTTATATTGTTTGAATTTGTTTAATAACAATGTCATGTTATGTTACTTCTGAATAACCTAATCCAACCTTCTTTATTTTAAATATTGAAAAATACGTGTTAATGTACATAAACAAATTTACAATAAATTTATTGATAGTAAATCTAGGGTTGTGTCCGTACAACACACCAAGTCATTATAAAATGAATTTGTATCTGTTAGGATAGGTAAACATTACATGAAATAGTTAAGGATTACGTGTATTATGTCACATGTTTCCAATCTCTTATGGGTGTATTGAGTTTGTTAATGTATTTATTTTGAAAGTTATTCGTTAAAGCTCAGCTGAATCCCATGGAGTGACATGCAAAATCGTCAAGCTTAGTGTTTCTTCTTATGGAGATGAAGCTTCAAGCACAATTTAAAGTCTATAGGTCAGTTTTGTTTGCGAGATATCGAACGCACAGACAAGCTGCATTCTATTTTTAAGAGATATGCTTCAATTTTCAACGGGTGGTTTGCTTCAATTTCATACTTAAAAAACTGGAAAAACATGAAAATGTTTAATTTATCAAGCTCAAGAGTCGCAGAATTTGAAAACATTAGTCAATAAAAATCTGGAGTGTGCCAGAAAGTGCTATGAAACTGACACTTAATACAATGGTTTGGAGGGTAACTGTAACAGTCTTGTATCGGTTCCTTGAAATCGTATAGTATTCGGTCACGGTGTATGTTTCCAGTAAGTTAATATGTGACACTCTCCGGGAAATGGTTTGTCCATGATGTGACGACAACACAAGTGAAACCTCATACCTAGAACCCGGGGTCGACCTGGTGCCACCGATTAATCCAATCGGAAATGGAAACACGCTGGATCCGATAACAGTTTCCAGGAATCCGCGTGAACCCTTGACAATCCCAGCCATTGAATAGTGTTAGCCACTGGTCGCCGACACGAAGACCTTCAAAGCCGTCCGCACGCGCCGCCAGGTCGACTGTGTACATTGGCGGTGACCTACAATATTTGGCGCGCATAACTAGTTTGCATGCCAAGTCATTGTTCCGCCTAAATTGGTCCCTATTAACTCGACTGAGGCTTATTCAGTGTCCTTAAATAAAGATTTTGAATGCGTTTTTTTCAAAAATCTCTTTCTTATTGCTGAGTCCTTTATTATTAAAATCAAATCACTTAAAATATTAATAAAAAAACATATTTGATTTATGATAATACGTGAACTATACTTTAACGGCCTACTTTATTGGCGCAACATTTATTTGCCTTATCCAAAAGAAAATGTTCATTTTTAAATGTTAAGATTTTTATAGACACGATAAATCTTGTTACGCGTGTCATTTCTCTATATTTTGTCTCCTAATAACTTAAAATACCCTACATAACAATATTAATTAAGTTCATCTACAGTGTCTTTTGATAGTAGTGCAAGCTTTTACTAGCCAAATTTATAAGACCTTATTCAATTAATTAATCGAAAGTTTAAAGATAATATTAAGAAATGGTTACATACAGAAGGATTAGAAATCTAAAAATGTATGCTCGGTTTGATAATGCTACAGTATACAAAAATTTTACGAAACGTTTCAAATAAAGATTTATTTTCGAAGTTGAAAAAACCCCCCCCTAACATAAATCGTTATGTAAGTTACATATTATCCATTTAAAAAGAACTGCGCTATTCAGATTTCAATTACCTTAAGCAAAAGAAGAGAAAATTTGCAAAAGTTTAAGCTATTAAGTTAAAGTATTAAAGATATATTAAGAAATGTTATCATACATGAAGGTAGAAATCTACAAAATGTATGCTTCGGTTTTGAAATGTACATATAAAATTTTACTGAACTTTCAAATAAAGTTTATTTTCGAACTTGAAACATAAAATGCGTAATGTAAGTTAATATATCATTTTAAAAAGAACTGCGCTACTTTCAGATTTCCAATTTACCTTAATGCAAAAGAAGAAAAATTAAAAAGTTAAGCTAATTAATTGGTGAAGTTGTGAATTAATAACACATTAAAAACAACTTAAGGATATACAAGCTACTGTCCACTCGAAGCTCCTGCTGAGGAACATGCACAAATTATCAAGTTTTGTCTAAGGTGCTGAAGTCCTTAATTTTTTTTTCTTTTTTTATTTTGAGAGAAAATTCAGGACCGCGCTAATTCATGGAACGTAAGATAATTCGTTTTTTTAAGAAAAGCAATTTCGTTTTACTGTGATAAATGTTTGAAATACGAAGTTGGAACTTTGGAAGAAAACTACTACAGTTTTATTATTTTTTAATTTTCTGTCCTGTACATATTGTTTAATACTTAAAGATCCCCGCTTTAAATGATTTTCTTTAAAATTGGCTTCCGTAAATGTTTGCACAAAAGTCAATACTGTAAGAATGAATATAGAAGTTTAATTTACTTTTTAATCCCGACTATTTTTATAGGTATTAATAGAGGACTTCACAAAGTGTAATTACGACAAAATTAAAAAGAATTATTTTGTAACCAATCAAAAGTATGATTGCATATATTAAATGGAATAAACGGAGTTGCAAAAGAAACCTAACCATTCAGATACGTTTAAGTGTTGACAACACATATTGTAATTTGGCGGTTGAATCATAAATTAATATTGGAGAAATTGACAATGCTGCAAAAACCACCTTAGATTTTTTTATTTCAAAAGCTGTTTTTCTTTTATAACATGTTTAAATTTTAATACTGTCCTATGTGAAATAATGTTAAGAAAGTGCCCTGATAATACGCAGCAAAGTTTTGACTGCCAGTGAATTTCCCAAAGCGGTTGGGGGGGAGACCCTAAGCCCTTAATTTCAAGAAGAACCCCTCTTTGGTGAGTGGTTGGGAGGAAAAGGCTAATATTGACTTAATAGCTGCCCAAGTTCTCCAGTTAAAGCGATTGAAAGTCCGTTTTACATCTAATTCTTAACAATTCTCTATATAGGCTACGAACTACAACTACAATTTCTTCTAAAACGTGGTTTTATCCTTATTTTTGACTAACCAGCGTTATCACTAGAAATTAGATTAGTTTGTCAGTGTCCAAACACGCCACAAAAACGAGACGGGCGGGAATAAACAGGCGTAAAAGTTGTGCGGCTTGAACCCGCAAACAAGCGCTTTATTAATACGGTTACCCTTCCTAAACAATCTTCGCGTTCATTGTACATTGCTTATAATTATTCGATTTAAAAACCCACATATACATTAAGCCCGCCGATGTTTGTCCCATAGTATATTGTTCTAGACAATGAATTTAATATTTAATAGTATCATTACAACAACCGTGGCTTTATGGAGTGTTACTTTATCGGTAAATATATAATGGCGAAGGAAAATGTCTATCTTAGGAACTGTAAAAAGGTGTTCAACAGTGAAAAGCTAATTCAAAATTACGTATTTAACAACACCATAATATGTACAATTGAAGGAACGTTTTGTTTCCATCACACAGCGAATTCAAGACGAAGCAAGTCTTAAAATTCCCAGCTGTTAAAGCAGTATTAATTTTCCTCTTTTCCTACTTAAAAAAATGATCTGAAGATTGTTCGTTAAACAATGTCTAAAAGAAATATAAAGATTGGGGAATTCTAAATTTAAACAACTTATAATTTCAATCTAAT
>NW_025785822.1:0-20091 GCF_021130785.1 Homalodisca vitripennis | reverse complement strand
TGAATGTCAAAAAACCCCAATAATATGGGCTGGCCGTCGGTCAGCTTTGACTTTTTTTTTCATGTGATTTTTTTTTTTTTTAGAATAGGTTTTTGGTCTTGAAAATTTTAAAATTCAAAAAATTTTAAACTTTTTTTAAACCTTTTAAAAATTGAAAAAAAAGAATTGTTTTTATAATGGGAAAAATGATCTAATATACAGTAATAATATACGAAACTTTAGGGATACCATCAAAAGTAACCAAAATTTTTAAAATAAACCAAAAAATATTTTTAAAACAAAAGTGGGGGGGAAAAAGTTAAAATTAAAGAAACAAAAGGGGCTTGTTTTTCTCGGGAAATCAAAGCTTTTTTGGTAAGGGTGAAAAAAACTGTTTTCAGCGGGGAACCCCGCAATTAAGAAACAATTAAAAGTAAAGCGTATTTGGGGTAACCTATCGAGTTAGTCTCTGGAAAGGGGATTTTTATAATGCAGCATTAACAAAAGGGGTCGTTAGTGTTTTATCACATTTACGTTTGTGGTCATTATTCAATTCCCCGTAACAACAAAATAATTTCAGTCACACAATCAATCCTCAAAACTAGTTAAAACTCCCAAAAAGGGGGGAAAGGAACAAAAAAAAAAATTTTCAGAATTTTGCTCCTTTTTTTTGGCAAGGGAAAACCCTAAAATTTCCCTTTCTGGTCCAATTTTAAACGGTCACAGGTTCACGTTACTCCCACAATTAATAGCCAAAAAAAACCCAAAAGGGATTCTAAACCCCCGCTTTTCAAAAAAAAAAAAGGGGCAAACCAAAAAAAAGAATAGGGGGAAAAGCCTCACAGGGGGTTTCGCGAAGGACACAAGGAGATGAGGAAAATTTTTGTGTGGGTCTTCACATTTTACCCTTTCCCAACTAAGCCCTAAAGATAAGTCCACTTTGAAACACTTCACCTATTATTAATTCCCCAATGGGCCAAGGAGTATAGCGGGGGGGCCAAAACGGTCCGGGGCCCCCCCAAAATTTCCAATTTCCTTTTTTTAAAAATTATTTTTTAGTTGATTGAAATGCTCGATTTGATTGCCCTGCTTGGTATCAAACAATTTATCCAAAAAGGGGGTTTTTTTTTTTTAAAAAAAAAAATTTGTAAATTTTTTTTTAAAAAAAAATTAATTTAAAAAAAACCGAAAAACCTCTTTAGTTTTTTTAAAAATTAAAAAAAATAATTGTCTATTTTTTTTAAAAATTTTAAAAATTTTTTGACCCGGGGGTTTTTCAAAAAATCAAAAAACCCCTTTGGAAAAAAACCCCGGGTTTAGGGGGGTTCTTTAAAAAACGGTTCCCAAAAAATTTAAAAAAAATTTTTGGGAGGGAAAAGGGCAAAAAAATGGGGGGAAAAAAAAGGGGGAACCCCTTAGTACTCCCTCGATAAATTAGGAACAGGTAGGGCCCCAGGGGTTCTTCCGTTAATCTCTGCGACTTTATTCTTATTTTTTATAAATGATTTTAATTACAAACTAATTTTAAAGGGGAATAGTATTTGCATTAGCTGATGTATTTGGCGTTATTTTACTCTCCATTCTAGATGTAAATTGTTTGGGGAGATATATGGATCATGATATCGCAAAATTTACAAAATTGGGGTGTGAAAGCTAAACAGAGTGATAAGTTAATTGACCAAAACATAAGTATATTAATTTTAGCCTTTCAGATTACTCAACATTCCGTTCACTTTAATATTTCCTATGATTATAAATTGTAGTTATATTGATTGCAACTGTTCAACATAGTAGAAAAAGGTTTTATTGCTGGACGATAGTTAATTTTTTAAACTTATGTCCTCCGATAGATTGTAGTTCAGTTTGTTTAGCATGAAGATTGAATTTGTATATTACATATTATTATATTTATATTCATTTCTTATTTAATTATTTATTGTTACATGTGTTAAATGATATATTGTTGATTTGGTACGGGTTATTGTTTAACTGTAATTGTAATTGTTTATAAGATTTTATTACTGACGTATTGATGTGTCTCATTATTCAGTTTTTAAATTGTTGCATTATTCTGTGTTGAGTTATTGATTTATAATGAATACCGACATGTATATGTGTAATAATATATATATATATATATATATGATATATATATATATATAAATATATACATTGTGTGTGTATACATGAGCCTGGACCTCTACAAAATTCCGTTGACTTGCTTTTAATCTAAAGAATATATAAATTTTTTATCATATACAAGCAGACCCACCACTCCCCCACCCACCCCCCACATTATACCCCCCCCCCAACCACCCCTCGCGTCCACCCCATACATCCACCCCCCCACCGCACCCCCCCCCCACAGCGCCCACACCCCCCCCCCCAACACACCACGCATACTGCATGGCCTTTAAAAATCTGATTCTCTTTCGTATTTTATCAAGACATTTATGTTTAGTTTTACGTCTAAATTGTTTGTTATTATTACTTTACTTTTAGATTTTCAGCGTGACTGAACCCAAACGTTTTTACCTAGTGTTTTCTAGTCCGCTATTTTCTTCGCTTGTTTGTTCATAAGTTTTATTTAAGTGTTTTTAATTATTGTTTTTAACTTTTTACCGTGTTAAGATTGTATTTGTTTGATTAAATTTCACAAGATTCGTTCACACAAGCAAATTTGATGTTCAATTCAAAATATTGTAAACAAAGGCTTAACCTAAATGGTTTAAACCTACTTATCCCTACCGCTATGGACAGCTGCCAGGCTAATGAATTGTTTCCCGCTCGGACAAAGTTCGGACGTTAGACATGAATGAAAATGCAAACTGTTCTCTTCCCGATAACAACAACGACCTGTCGTGAATCCAAAAAAAAAGCGACATATTACTAAAACTGCAACTGCTTTTCCACCTCCTAAGAAGTACTTACTCGATGTGAGTGAGATTATTCAAAAAAACCGATTCTAAGATACTTGAACCAACCATACCAATGTTGCAGACATAGCTACTGTCTTCCTTCCTCACAACCAGGACATGAAATGGAACAAGGATCTCCTGATGATATAAAGAGAACAATAAATCACGATCTTAAGATCCCACCAATATTTTTGCGTTGACGTAAATAACCACCAAGAAATAATAAAAGATACTTTAAGTTGTAATGTAATATCCAGTTTCCCCAACTGAAAAATCAAAGCTAAATCGATCAAGATAAACCAAACAGAAATAAATGATACAGGAAACTAACTAACTTTTAATGAAAAACATAATCAAGTAAAGTTTTTTCACGTTTAAACCTTCCCAGGACAAAAACCCTTTTGAATATGATCATTCGTAATGTTCCCCCCTCTCTAACTGACGAAGAAATCAACAAGGAGTTAAGTGACATTGGTCTTTAACCCGACCCATTATGTATCAAGATTGTTCAACAAAAACAAACGTCAATGCCACTCTGTTTTTGTAGAGCTGGAGAATTCGGAAAGTGGTCGTGATATTATGAAACCATTGAACATTTGTTTCACGCCATAGTTACAGTGGAAATTAAAAGGAAGTCAAAACAAACATCCCACAGTGTCTGAGAGAAGATG
Organism: Homalodisca vitripennis; assembly: GCF_021130785.1. Lineage (NCBI taxonomy): Eukaryota > Metazoa > Arthropoda > Insecta > Hemiptera > Cicadellidae > Homalodisca > Homalodisca vitripennis. The sequence continues at coordinate 16,523 of NW_025785822.1, read as the reverse complement.
CCAAGACTTTGGTCACACAAAAATAACTTCTGCAAACTGGGACCCTCGCTGTGTGCGGTGCTCGGGATCCCATCTCTATTCCAGACTGCCCGGTCAGTCAAGAAACCAGAACCAGTGTGTGATTAACTGGGGCGGAGGAGGAAACATACATCAAATATTACAGGAGGTGTAAATACTACCAGGGCATCAAGCAGAAATTGACCGGTCGCAAGAAATCCTCCATAGGGAACGACCAAGTAATCGCGTCCACAAGTTACAACGACACGACCCGCTCGAAAACTCAATACGAAACCTGAGGGGGAAAGAAAAACTCTCAACCAAAATCATCTCCACCTCGATTCTCAGTTTGAATAGGAACTCCCCCAGCTATGCTGAGGTGGCTCATCCGTCGTACATGCCTTCAACTGCAAACTCCGTAGAGGATCCACAAATCTCTGGAAGCAGGTAACATCTCAGGTCTTGTCGAAATAGATAAGCAATGTAGTAAAAATACTCATACCCCAGTTGAAAAAAAAGGTTATTCAGGCAGGTACTTGCCTTCTGTTCTTTAAAAATGCCCCGTGTCACTAACAATCAGGGCCCCCAACTTCTCTTTAAAAAACTTAATTGTTCTCAATTGGTAAATGCCAATGGCTTTTCCCCTTGAAAGACAAAAAAACATCTCTTTACAGATTTCTTAGTAAGACATAATATAGATGTTGCATGTGTCACTGAAAACTCACTTACCTGCCCAATGGAAAAATTAAAAAAGAAGTGGCTATTCTATTTATGACCAGGACCGAGAGGCTCCTCATGCCTCTGGGGGGTTCGGTTTCGCCAAATTTTGATCAAAAGAAACATAAAACACCCACTGATTTCTTGCTCCCCCAGTTACAATGTTTAGAAGCTGTTTTCCATAAAAATATTTTTACAAAATGGACCTCAACTTTTCATTAGTATCAGCATTACTAACTCCCTAACAAACGTTTTGTTCGATGAAAGATTTTAATAGGGAATCTTCTATAATAATAGTCCTACTATTTTAAAGGGAGATTTACTAAACAGTAAAAACACTTTATGGGGCTGTCGCACTAATAACCCAAAGGGTAATAAATTGAAATGACTACTTGATGCGTACAACTATTAATATATCTGCTCCTGTCGAACCAACATTTTATCCGTGGCAGAGAAACAGAGCAACCTGACATATGAGATTTGTTTTGTTTAATAATTTCAATGAACCGATAGTTACAGCAAACCTTATGCGAGGTTAACGTCTGACCACTTACCAGTAATTGTAACTTTTTCAATTTAAACCCGATTTTACCAATCCTCCATTGAAAACTAATAAACGGTAAAGTTGGGACGGGGGCTGTATTTCATAAACGAATTAGAAACTAAATATTATCTTGCCGAATTGTTTACAGTCTTTCCGAAGATATTGACAACTGTGTTACTACAATTCACTGAGGCTGATTAAAAATTCGGTTTTAATAAAGCAGTTCGCAAAACAATCACAAACAATGATTTTTTGTCCTAATCGCCCTCCGCAAAGCAATTCTTTAAATTTAATTAAAGAAAAACATGTGTTTAGGAGACGGTGGGCATGAGACACAGGCATCCAGAAGATCGCATGCAGCCTTAACCAGGCTCATCAGGAAAACCCTATAGAATATAACAATATCTCTCAGATAGAATTCATAGTATTTATTTTTCAAAAATAATGACTACATATCAAGAAAATCTTTTAACAGAGTGAAATATAAACCCAGGCGATAGTTCACATGTGGCTGGCAAACAAAAGAATTCTCAGCACGCCTTCAACGATCCCTCCCCTTCAAACAAGGCCAGGAGGACGTACCAGAGTGACTTGACAAATGTGAGGTATTTTGCGAATATTATTTTGAAAATGCTTTTTTCCCCCTAACCCTACTGTTACTTGGCAAACTAGAAGATGAAGTCAACAGGTTTTTAAATAGCACAATCTTTATCTGCTGAGCTTCCCATCAGTATATCTCAACATCTGAAATTAGAAATGAATATCCAATACCTACCGTTGAGAAGGAATGCTGTCCTGGGTATGACCGTGATAAACAAACTTAATATAATAAAGGAACTCCCGCCAACAGCCATCAGCTATTAAAAAACTTTATTTCATAGCATGGCCTTTACAACGTTGGTTACTTTCCTAAATCCTGGGAAACATGACGTGAAGTTTATTTGGTGGTTGATAATCCTCACAAGCCCGGTAAGCCTGTTTAAAAAATCCCTCTAGTTACAGACCATCAGCCCTACTACCCACTCTGGCAAAAGTATTTGAAAAGCTAATACAGAAGAGTCTATGCAGATTCATGGAAGATGCTCGAATGTATTTTTTCCTCCCCACCAATTCGGTTTTAGGGCAAAACATTCTACTACGCCGCAACTTGCGAGGTTTAACACAAACAATAGTTGCAAGGGTTTGAAAATAAAAGGACACTCTGCTGCTTTTGTTTCTGGATGTGGCTCAGGCCGTTTGCACAAAAGTATGGCACAAAGGCCTTCTGTATAAAGCTATTTCAAACTGGACTTCCCAAAATTACGTGCAAAACATCCTCGAAAATCATTTTTAGGAACAACCGGACTTATATCAGGTAAAAAAAAATTTTCTACTCATTCCACGGTTTCGGACCAGATCGGGGCTGGGTGATTGCCACCAAGGGCTCAATTTTAGGAACCTATCACTGTTTAATATGTTCATGCATGACCTACCCATTCCAGCTCATTCTACGCTTGCTCCTTTCGCTGGATGACACTGCCCTTGATTTCCAACCATCAAGACATTGACCACAGCAGTTGACATGCTTCAGACTGATACAGGACCAGCTGTTGGATTTGTTCGTTACTTGGGCAAAACGCACTTAACCCTCTAAAATGTGATAAGCGAAAATATTTTCGCTAAGAAAATTCAATCCCATAAGGAAATATCGCAAATTCAAGATAAACATTCATTACCTTGGATATGGAAATGACAGAACTGTTAAAAAATATTTGGGTTGTCGTATTATGTACTCTAAACTTACTTATAATACAGCACATCAAAAATTCAAAATTACAATTCAAGCGCAAACACAAGATTGGCACAAATGTACCCAATTATCAATAAGAAGGATCATCTCCCTTAAAACTTAAATGCGCTCTTTTAATCTACCAAGGGGAAATATGTCAGACCCCTCTTAAACTTATGCTTTTGTCCCAGTTTGGGGTCATTGCCTCCATAAATCAAAAATGAACCAAACTTCAAGTATTCCAAAAACAAGTTTTTGTGGGAATAAGCAAACTCAAATTCTCTCCATGGTTTGTTAGAAAGCCGACAGATTCATAATGAATTAGGAAAATTCTCTGACCATCTGTGACTACATCCGAAAACTAAGTGCTACATGTTTTATGAAAACATCTGGACAGATCAACAGGTGTGATCTGGCCATTTTAAACATTGGCCCAATTATGACTTTCAAGATATCACAGAAGACTGAAAAGCACGTCTTGTTCAAAGACATTTTAGTATAATTTGAAAACTTACAATATGTTTGTCTCAAGTACTAATGGTTATTGTTGATTTTCTGTTAACGGAGATTATGATTTATAGGAACCTTGTGTTTTGCTCTCCATTGGATGCAAAACCTACACTAATGTTAATATTTTCTATGTTCTTCTGTTCTCTTCTATGATTTCATACTTCTTGTGTATAATTATGTACTGTTGTTATGTTAATTGAACCAGAAATAAAGCTTTTGAAAAAAAAAAATAAAAAAAATAATAAATAATTTTACTTTTATGTCAGTTATGGTGGAGTCTGACGATGTGTTTATTTTGAAGCACGAAAGGCCTCACAAAATAAAACTTTTTCATTTTAGTGGAAGTGTGTTGATCTCTATTTAAAGCATTTTTTTTCTTTTTCTCTTTTATCACCAACAAATACATTGTTTTTTCACAATTATTTTTTTTTTTTAGGTTAATTAATTCATAGAAAACCTATCAGCTGGGTTCACGTACTGTAAGTAGTAATAATTAAAAAATAAATAAAATCAAAATAAAACACTACAATTGGAGGCTCGCTTTTAAATAACCTACTTTTTAAGTTGCTGGACCTTAGAGATTATAGGTGTTTGAAATATATTATATATTGATTATAGCCACTGGCCACACTACTGGTAATAGTGGTCTCATTTAAATTTCCGAAAAATGTTTTAAAGGAGTTTTTCGGGAAATTTATACTTTGTAAAATTACTTGAATGGAAAATAAAATTATTATATTATTATTTTTAATAATTTCAGCGTGTACTCCATTTTACTATGGACATGTTACTGGTGTCTTGGAACTACATCGTTCTTACCATAGACAGAAATGGGACAAGAAACTTTTGAGACGGAACAAGAATGGGCCTGGGTCGGTTACTGTCTTTATACTACGGGAAAATATCACTTGTCTTTAACCCGCAATAGACGATCTTTTTTCTTGTTGCTACGTTTTGGGGTCATGTGAGGCATCAACGTATTTTTGGAAAATCGTGTCATTGTCAAGCCGCTTTGTGCCGATAACTGTCGATAGAGAGGTCTTACCGATCTTTGCAATAGATTTCTATTAGTTCCAAGGAAGAAGCCGTCTGATATTAGGTTCAGAAAGTGAGAGATTAAAACCATCTGACTTTGTCTTTCCGTCTGACCGTCAGTGGCGATACCTACCTCCATAGAAAGGGTTCTAGAAATTATACACTGTGATATATAGGTTCCTCTTGGTCCAAAGAACGAATCCCTATTCATTTTGAAGTCGGAAAGTATAAGAGGATGGAAGAGAATAGACTGTTCTGACTGTCTTTCTTGTCTGACCGTCTGTGCCGGAATACCTACTCATAGAATAGGTTTCAGAAATGTTAAACTTGATGTATCTAGGTTTCTCTTTGGTCCAAATGATAGTTTCCTGATTCATGTTGCAGTCTGAAAGTAGTATAAGAGATGGAGCGAGCAAGACTGTTCTGACTGTCTTTCTCGTCTGACCGTCTGTGCGATACATTCGCATAGAATAGTTCTAGACAAATTTTAAATTGGATATATAGGTTCCTTCTTGGTCCAAAGAAGAATCCTATTGCATTTTGAAGTCTGAAAGTATACGAGATGGAGAGACAATAGACCGTTCTGGGACTGATTTTCCGTCTGATGTTTGAGCGATACCTACGGATAGAAAGGTTCTAGAGATTTTTAAACTTGATATCATAGGTTCCTCTTGGTCAGAAAGAAGGAATGCCTATTCATTTTGGATAGTCTGAAATAGTATAAGAGATGGAGAGAGAGAAAATTAGACCGTCTGATTCTGATTTATCCGTCAGCTCCGTTTGTGTGACGGGACGAGTACCTACGGAAAGAAAGGTTCTAGCGATTTTAAACTTGATAAACTAGGTTCCTCTTGGTCCAAAGAAGAAAAGAATCCTATTCATGTTTGACGTCTGAAAGTCTATAGAGATGGAGAGAGAATAGACCGTCTGCATGATTATTTTTTTTCTGTCTGATCGTTTGTGCGACACCTACGGCTAGAAAGGTTTCTATAGATTTTGAACACTTGTATCTAGGGTCCCCTATCTGGTCCAAAGAAGAATTCCTTTATTTTGAAAGTCTGAAAGATCTATAAGGAGAATGGAGGGGAGAATAGACCGTCCTGACTGATTTTCTGTCTGATTACGTTTGTGCGGACACCTACGGATATAGAACGGTTCTATAGTATTTGAAAATTGATATATAGGTTCCTCTTGGTCCAAAGAAGAGTCCTATTGACTTTTAGGGTTTTTAAAATTAAAAAAGTACTGTCCATATGTCTGTATGTCCGTCTGTTTCTCCTACCTCTCTCGTTCGTTTCCGTGTTCGCATTCTTTGATCTCCATCCAATGTAGTACAGTTTATTCACTTACATTAATTCAACCAACATGGTAATTAATTTTTTATTATTTATAAGTTAGTTTATTATTTCACATTGCTTCCCAGAGTGACCCTTGGAAGAGGGGCGGTCATACGTAGTAATTTCAAGTTTTCCAGACTTAAAGTGTGGGTGCTACACGTATGCTGAATCATTACTAAGCTGCGCGTTTAGCCCAAAAATTTAAAAGTTGTGGATGGCCTTGAAGGGACATAAGGGCCGAGATTGTAGGCACTAACGCGATAAAACATTCCGTTGGGGCATCACTTACACACAGCGAGAAAGCACGGCTTCTTTGTTCCCCAACGCGAGGATTGGACACACACGCTATGTCCGTTGTATTTGTCATCCCTATGCTTCACGAATTACCAAGTAATCTTCTCACTGTCAACCCGATGTGATTATTAAAAAAAACCAAAAAAAAAAAAAAATAAACAAAAACAAATAAACAACTTGTTCGTCTCAGTTATATAAAACCGAAAGAACTACTATACAGTGTTTCATAAATGTATGCAATACTTCCTAGTAAGCACGCCTCTAATTAAGAGGTCTGCGTGTTTTCTTGTTAGTACAATATTTTTGGGCCCTGAGCGTTAACGAAAGAGGTCGATCACTCGTGGGGCTGGAAATTTCACTTTTTGCTGTCTTCCACTCGATATCTCGAAAACGAATTGGCACTGCACAGACTGAGTATAGTTTGATGAACATATGAATAGACTGTTGAATAGTAATACGTGTCAATATGAAATGAGCTACAAATTATCGGAATTGAATACCACTCCAGCGAAAACCTGATACGAGAAATTTTGTCTGTAGTTTATTTTTTTTTTGGATTAAAAACTGAGTAATTGCATAAGAAATAACAATTGCAACTAAACAAAATAAAATTTTTACATATTGTTGCCAACACATTATCATCATACATGGCGATTATGTATCTCCTGGTGTTGCCAATGTTGGGCACAAGGATGAGATCAGCGTTAAAAACCAATCAATACAATAGAATATTACCATTATTGCCAGACCAGAAACAATGTTTAACCATTGCATAGCATGCGTCACATAATAATAATTTGATATACATTAAACAATAAAATTGTCTTAATACCAACGATTTAATTGTTTAAAATATCCTAGTTAGTTAACAATAACAAAGTTTGGACAAGCAGTAAAGTAATATAAATTTATAATACGAGTATAAAAATAACTTTGGATGTCCAAGACGCCCCTGTACTAATCGCAATATTCAAGCTAGTGAGATGGGTTAATGGAATTCCAGAACTGTATAACCAGAGAATGAGACACTAAAATGTGTCGCAATGAACTTTTGAGCCTCATTTATTGATTTTATTATCAGTGAGTCCAATTAGAAAGAAACCTTATGTCGGCTTGGAGGAGGAAGATGCTCGTATCTTCTCAATCTATGCTAGGCAGATCTGAGATTTTTCACGATACTTGTATCGTTAGTTAGGTGAAGGTCCCGACCTCGCACCATTTGGCTCTTAAAACCGACAATGTACAGTAGTTTTCCAGTATATACAAACATAGTAATGTAAATATTGTTAACTCCATTACAACGAATTCCTTACAAGACTCTCCTAAACTTTCATTTAGCAATAATTCTGATCAAGCTCTCTTCTGCTAAGATAAACAGTCTTGTGGACAGTCCGCTATTTGAACGCCACCCCGCAATATAAATACCGTCGGATAAAAAATGTGGATGGACCAAACCGTACATATACAGGTCTTCATTAATTAATATGAACTGACATTCGGCAAGACTTTAGATTATTACTTGATAGTCTCGCACACAACCACTGTCCACATAGGTTCCTCCAAGTCAATCGGTAAAATAGGTGAAAAGTAAACAACTTATTTCCTGAGGCATTAGCTGACCGCATGGTTTGTAACGACTCGTAGAAAGCTTTAAAGTCAGCATACTCATATCAAAAGGTAAATAAATGTCTTGCAGCAAATCAGCCTTCTCTCTGGTAACATGTTTTTTGTGTCGTCCACGACTGGTTTGCAGACTATATCTGATGTGCAGCGTCCTGTTCGGCTCTGTCAGCATTGGCTGTCCTTAAGGGCCGCTACTACACGTTCAGATTCGGCTTGTCAGTATCGGGGGCATTTGTCACTTGTAACAGACGCAGCAATCACATACGTTCCGATTGGCTTGTCCAGTTCGATCAGGTTTAATTCACTCCAACCTTATGTTGGTGCTTGTGTTTTCGGAAAGTGCAAGTTAAAGATAATGGTCTTTCGCTGGACGATGAGTTATTACTAATATATGGTTATGCAAGTGGCTTGTGTAATTGTGGAAAAGACCCTGCAGTTCAACTAAAGCGAAATTAGTGGAACCTAAAGATGGCTTGGTTAACACGAGCCCAGTACTCCCATGTTAACTTTTGAAAGAACTTCGGTTTCACCCCAAATGATTGGCATAATTACTTTTTTCAAAGTCTGCTGTCACTTGGAAAAGGGCTATAAATTTCAACACGCCTACGGATACCGCAGCAAACACGCGGGTGAGACAGTAAGCTAAAACAGACCCACCTGTCCACTGGGTGCGCATGGCGCAGACAGTTGATTTGAGGAACTGAACTGAAGCTCCCTCATACACACGATTCAAGTTCGGGCTTGCCTACAAGCCGATGGATGTCAAGCCGACATGATGACTTTTCCATCCATGCCATCAGTTTCAAATTTCTGGGCTACCTTGAGCTCACATCGGTTGAACTAAACATTTGCATACACACAGTCGCAATTTTCGGCATGTTCACACTCGAATTGACAAGCCGCGATTTGAAACCGTGTGTAGGCCCCGCTTTAGGTTTTGTCTTATTACTTGAAGGAACAAACTGTTTGAGCCTTATTCTTGCAGAAAACTCTTTATTCTGATTTGAATTTCACAATAAGTTACGCAGTTCCTATATAAATTTACATTATGTGAAGGTGCTGCTTTCTGAAGTCAAAGAATTCATTATCAAGCGTAAATATTTATTTGGGAACTGTAATGCTTATTACCCATCATTTGTATACGAGGTGCACACACAACTTTATCAAAGAGATCATAGGATCAAACATCATAAGAGATTTTAATACGTGACATTTAAACACGTCCAGCCTAAACTACCCCATCGTGTAAAACAATCATTTTATCTTGACTTCAGTGTGTAGACCTTTAATATTTAAATACTGAAATGTAATTCAATTTATATGAACGTACGGTGAATGTATTTATTGCAAGATATAATCGAGAAAAAAGATTATCTGTATTAGAATAAAATATTTGATAACCTTTTCTACTTTAATTTTTGTCATACAAGCATGGGTTCTACGATCGGAGCAAGCAACAACCGTGGAATTTGGTCGTCGAAGCCTAGCACTCAGCAGGCTCACTCAACTTTCTCTTTTGTATGCCAGAGAGGCTGTCCAAAGGCCAAAATATATCACAGTAATAAAAATTGTTAGACTCAATTTTGCATTAAATCGTCAGCTGAAACTTTTTCATTTTTTTGCACAAATATAAAGAATCGAGAGCCAATATCACTGCATTGTCACGCACCCTAGTCTTTTCTGTAGTATCGAATAGGGAAACTTTCCATGGGAAATACATCGCATCGTCGACCCCGCCCGCGCTTGTTGGTGGATATTGGCATGGCAGGGGCATCAAAGGGTGTTAATATATGAAATTGTATTTTATTTCTTAGTCCATATGGGTTCTTACATTAAAGTCACTAAAACCAACCATCAGCCACACAAAGCAGCCATTAGCTACGATTTATCCCATATAGTGACTACTTTCTTTTTACCTAGTTATCTGAAGGTGATGTGGACTCATATTTCTGTGCCTGATGATCGGTTTCTAATTAGTACTAAGCTAGGAGACATATAACGTATGAAAAAATATAGTTTCATACTTTTAAACCTTTCAAGACCCTGCCATTTCGACCCCACAGTGGCATGGCCGATGTTCAATTTCTATTTGTAGAACAATATCCTACTTTAAAAAAAGAGGTTGTGTGATATGGGTACTCAGCGTTCTAGACCATAATTTGTAGTGCACTATAAGATTATATTTTACTTATAGTCCTCATGCCCAAAAACATACTTCTGTGAGCTATAAATATTCTTAATCAATGAAATATTTATGCACATAACAAAAACTTTTTATTGAACATACTCAATGAGGACTAAACAAACGTATATTTAGGTCTCAAAAAAAAACAAATTTACAATACACTTCCATAGTTTTTACGCTTTGATGAAACTTATTCTTGTTCTATTCGGTTCGTAAGCAAAATACTGAAATAACATGGTTGGTGTGCAATAATTCTGACCAAAGGGCGTTATCAAAACCTTTTAAACCGATTCTCATTTGTGAAAACAATGTCATATTTGAACACAGTTTTCATGTAACAATGTAGATTTTTTATGATAGTCGATTGAAATGCATTGTACATGTGTGTGCATTTCTATATTTAGCCGGGACTATTAGCTGGCGAATTTCACACTTCTGGGAATCACGACCATAGCTCCTTTGTTAATCGGTGCCAACAAAGCCTAAGAACGATAATTCTACAAATCAATATTCCCCTCAACTGCGTCAGTAAAAAACAAAAAAAAAACCATAACACACATGAGTCTCTTTGGAAACCAGTTTACAGTGATTTATGAAGCAGTAATTTACCGAATGTGACGTAATTATTAGTTGCGTTATGTTTGCTGGGCCTTGTGAAGTGCCTTGTCTGAGAATTTGAAATTTTTTTATTTTGGTCTTTTAGCAAATCTGTGGATTTTAACGGAAGTACATATTACGATTAAATAAATGTTTTGCCTAAATGTTTTTGTGTCTTCCAAAGCACATATTGATAGAAGCTCCTAATCATAAGTAATCGCAAGGTAAACTCATGAGGTGTTGTGAACCAGGATTTCTGAGGTTGTGTGCAAAATTACATGCCTGCAGCTCCTTTTATTCTGATAGTTCTGGATACGTGAATTATGATAGAACGTTATTACATTGTAATGTGATTGAACTCAATTTGTTCTAAAACTTTTTTATTCTGTTATTTCCTCGTTCACATTCATGGTTAACCATGAGGCAAATAAATGTAAAACTTTGGGAGTTTGCCGATGGCAGAACGGTCTAAGGGACGTTGGGAAACTTTGAGTTTAAGTTAGAGATATCGCCAGGTTCGACTCCTGGCTATGACCCTTGCACTTTTCTATCAGTACCCTCGACTTGTACTGTATCGACTTTTCCCCTTGTGACTGTGGTTTGGAGAAGATTTCTCGCACACGCCAGTGGTCCATAGATGGACGGGCACGAGCAGAATGGCAGAATAAAGGCTTAAAGGGGATCGGCGTATCCTTAAAAAAAACACATCCATTCGATAAACGCTCAGCCTCAAATCCCAGGATTTGACATGTATCATCCATTGAACTCGGACGTGTCCTTTGTAGAAATGAATACTCATGCAAAACTGCAAGGTCTTCAGTTTATTCTTAAAGATGCAATAAAATTATGTGGATTCTTCTAGATCCGCTCATTTTTATTGTCTGGAGAGTTAACCCCGAAGCCTATGTCACTGAATGGGTCGGAAAGTTTGCATTTATCTGTCTGTCTGTTACGCACGATATTGTGAAACGTACTGACCTGCATCTAAGCTTCATTTCTATATGGAGAACACTAAGTTCGATGTGATTGTGTGAATGTCACTCTCATGGGATTTAGGTTAGCGAATATTCTTAGATTGGTCTTTCCATGGTGGCACAGGCGCCATCTGACATTGTCACAGACTAGTTTCCTGATAATCGGGAATCATGTTCGTCTGAAGAGCTGCAAAAGAGTCAGGCCGACGGAGAGAGTAGGCTCAAACGAACTCTTCGACATCAGAGACCAACTAGACTACAAAAGTATAAAAATATTGTATAATCCAGGTGAGAACGTTATTCCCATTATCTCATCAAGGTGCACAATTTCGTTTCTTTATTTCGGACCGAAGCACAAGAGAAGGGTGATTCTGGAGCTAAGCTCCAACATTCACATGGAATCAACCCTTCTCACCGTAGCCAGTTTTTTTTATAGACAAGTTGATATTAATTGGTGGCTTTTAGAGGCCAATATCGTAGAACATATGGGATCCAAGCCACAAGTAATCTCAGTTGTAGACAGTTCTTGGAATGTGGGATTGATAACAATCTAAATAGCTCGGGAATTTCTATTTAAATTGCCTCATATATTATATTTCCAAGGACATAGCCAGCGAAAAAGGGTCAAGTGATCCGGGACTGCCACCCCCCCTCTAAATTTTCATTTTTTTTTTCAATACTTTTTTTTAGTAAAACGATTATTATTATTTAAATAGTTCAATTTTCTTGACAATGTACTGGCTATAAGATCGTTCTCAAACAAAAAAAATAACGGGTCAAGTACTTTTGAAGGACACAAAATATGGGGCCTTTACTCCCTGTTTACTATGAGAAAATTAATTCAGTTGTCTGAACACCCAATTCCCCCCCAATGTTTTCCGCTGGCTATTTTCTTGCATTGTTACCTATCTTTTTGGCCAGATCTTACAACAATACATTCAAATTGTCTTATTCTTGGTGTTTAAAAGCTAATTCTGGTCCTGAAATGGAACTGTAATAGTGATAAGGTTTTTGCACTAAACACACCAGAGCGCTGTATTGGATCTATCTAATATCATAAGAAGAAACGTTGGAAAATTGATTATTGTTAACATTGTTACACTGTTTCAGCTGTGGAGTGTAAGATGTGGGGGGGGGGGCTTCTGAATTCCTCTTTGGCGTGAGATTTTGTGCTTCGAAAAAAGGGCCGCCGAGACTCATAACATCTGTGGCCTCAGAAGGGTAGATAAAATTATAGAGAACGTCTTCGTCAAAAGGGAATGGAGTTTAATCTCCCCTTTTTCTGTTATTGTTTTCAATAATAAAAGCCTATTTCCTTAATATTACCACCAGAATAATACAAGAAAACAAAGCAGTTGCTTAGTTTCTCTAAAACTTAGGATAGAGCTCTTCTAACAAGTCGGGTTAATATATTATTTGGGATCAAAACAAGTTAAAATTTAAACTGGCCACCATAAAGAATTGCCCCCAACCAATATTTATTTTAAAAACCATTGTAGGACTTACTTATCTATTGACTGTTGAATTTTATATAATTTAACTTTTTCTCAATTTTAATAATTTGTGTTAATGTGGTAGTTTTTGTACTATCTTTACACATTATGACTATGGCTCCTGCGCATGTCAAAATGTCCGCATGAACAATGGAAGTATCTTATTCTGTTCTCTAGACTAATTGACCATAATTCCGCCTGGAATATACAAAATCTGAAAGAAAGAACATGCAGGCTGTTGGCGGAAGTGATCATTTACATTTAATCTAAGTTCAAAAACTATCCAAAAGTTTTTTGGCGGCTAACGTTTCCTGCAGGAATTTAAATTTTTCTTTGTCCACTGTCACTCAAAGTAAAGAAACTAATTCCGTAGTCTCGGTATCTTCTACAGATTGGGGGGTATCTACAGACCACACAAGTAACGGATGCAAACGGACAAAAAAAAACCCGAGAAGAAAAAGTTATAAACGAGACCAGTGGCCTTAGAAACGTTTTATTGGAATTAAAAATGTAAAAGTTATCCCACAAGAAATGGCCCTTTAAGAAGATAGCATTCAACAAGCTAATCCCTAAATGAAACATGATTTTTTTTTGGACATTCGCCATCGTTCAGTGATTTTAAAAAATCAGTAGTTAAACTACGTTTCGTGATTGTGAATCTGAATCTCTTCCTCAGGTGAAATAGCTAAACCTAACACATAGCTTATTTTAAATACTAGAGAGTAAATAAAGAAATATACAAAGAGCATAATCAGATTGAAGACCGCAAAAGTAGTATGTTGCTGCTTTTTTTTCATTGAACAATGGCCAAATGTCCGGGAAAAGGGGAAAATCTTTATTCATCAATAATTTCATAGCCAAAAAACAAACTTCAAGAATAATGCAATTTAATCGCTTTTTTCATCTAAAAAGTTATAAAATCCTGACTAATTTACGATCTACATCAAGAAAGGAAGGGAAGGACTTTGAGGGGGCTCCTATTAAACAATATGTCGGTCCTAATGAGTAATAGGCTCATGCTCTTCAAGGTTAATTGGGTCGGAAGCAATTTTGTTGTTTAAGAATCGCTTGCGACAAAGAACCACAGTGAAACTCTCAGGAAACTGCAACAGGGTTGCATAACAAGGTGGGAACATAATCGGCTAAGGCTTATGGCATGTTGATGGGGGCACAGGACTCTTATGTAAACCCTACATAGGCCAATGACGAGAGAGGTTCTCATGCTGACTGTTTAGCCGGGCGGCGGTGTTGGGAGTTTATTAAATGCCCTTGTCATCGACAAAGCTCAACAGATCCTCAACCATCCTCAAATATGAAAACGTAACAACCACTTCCGTACGTACAAGTTCATGTCAACTCGTGTAGTCTATACGGAAACTTCCATTTTAAATTTTTCAGTATTTAGGACAGTCGAAATCTAAATCCTAGTTTTAACCATTTTCCCCCCCCATTTCCACAATACAATTATTCAAATTAAAAATAAAGAACATTATTAAAATAATTAAAAATATATAATTCTTCACATAGCTTATTTATAACTGATAGGGAAATTAAAAAAAAAACTATTGCTCTGTAATAATTGCCTCTTTCCCCATTAGATTAGCAAATTTAATAAAAACTGCTAAATACGGAGTTGCCAAAAAACTTCAAGTTTTAAGCACTTTAAATACATACACATTATAAATGAATGGAAGATTTAAAATATAAAATAGAGTAAATAATTAAATATTAAATATTTTACAATAAGGAAATAATTAAAATTAAAACTAGTAGTTTCAAGAATAAAAACAAATATTTTATGTTGTGAAACATAAACATGGTAGTGGGTGTAATGATTAATTCTCATGATTCCTTTCCCTTAACATGCTGGTTTGCGTGTAACTTTAACCCAGAATTATAATTGTTAAGTTATTTCAATTCATTTGGTGATTTATAAGATAATAAAATATATATGATTATACCATTTGTAAAGATAGAAGTTTTTTTTATATTCTTAATATGATAAGATATCATACGTTCATATTAAGAAAAGGTTGTTATTTAATAATTTTTATGGTAGTTAACTTTCTGTAATAAATAAGTCAGGTTGAAACTTGGATAAGTTATTAAGTTGATTAGTTAATATTTAAAATGTTATTAAATTTGATTATATATATTATATATATATATGAAATTTTTTCAACGTTTATAATTGAAAAAAGTACAAGCGAACAAAAGTATTGGTGTTCATTTATAGTGAGCTTAAATTTTATTATAAACAATGGAAAATTATACAAACAGCTGACTAAAAAATATACATATGTAAAGGCTAGGGCAATACTCACCAGTGTTACAAAATTTTACTTAGGATGAACCTTTATAATAAAAAAAAAAAACTAATGCAATAAAGTTAGTATTAAAGAGAACACGATATCAAAACTGTAAAAATATCATTTCTAGTTTAATTTTTCCATTGAATTTTGTTTTATTTTAGATTGATTTTATTACCGTAAATATGATGTTATTATAATATTATGGGAATTTAATTTTCATCAACTTTTATTTTTATAAGAAATCTTAGGAAAAAAAAAATGAAAAAAAAAATTTTAAAAAAAAAAAAAAAAATTTTAAAAATTTTTAAAAAATTTAAAAATAAAAAAAAAAAAAAAAAAATTAAAAAAAAAAAAAATTAAATTTCTGTATGTTTTTTTTTTGCACGAATCCCAAAAAAAAAAATTTTTTTATGAATTTTAAATTTTATAAAATTCTTTTCTATATTGCAAATGATGCAAGATAGTGCATTGGGTTAGTTCGCCAAAATTTTACTTTGGTCTTTGGTTTACTATGGGGGGAAAAAAAATCAAGAAAAAAAATATATAAATAATTTGGGTTTTTTTAAATTTTACATCATCCATCATTGATTTTCCCTTATCCGGGCGTGTCACAGCCCCCCATTTTTTTGTCATTCCCTTTCCCTTTTCCTCCCCCATTTTCTTTGCCCTTTTCATGTTTTCCCCCTTTGGGCCTCCCCTTTCCCTCGGTTTCTTCCTCTTTCCCCCTTCTCCGTGCTATTTTGGTTCTTTATCTCCCATCCCTGTATTTTTTCTTTCCTTTCTCTTGCATTTAAATACCTTCAATCTTTCTTGGTTTTTTTTTCCCTTTTTTCTACTCTTTTGTGTCTTTTCCCATCCCCTTAAAAATTATTTCTGCAGCTTGACTCTTATTGATTAATTTTATTTTTTAAAAAATTTAATTTTTTTGATCGATAAAAAAAAAAAAAAAAAAAAAAAAAAAAAAAAAGGTTGGCAAAACAAATTAAAAGTTTATGCGAATTTATTTCCGCCACTATTTTTTTGGCCTTTTCCCCCCCCTTCAAAACTGAATGGAACTTTTTTATTTGAAAATTCTATTAAAACCTAAATGAATGAAGAAATTAAAGGCAAAATAACCTAAAAAAGATTATCTGAAGA
>NW_025785821.1:0-18450 GCF_021130785.1 Homalodisca vitripennis | reverse complement strand
AAAGGGAAAAGCGCGAATTTTTTTTAAAACACGCCCCAAATTACAAACCACACCAATTTTTTATCACGTTATCAAAATTGTCTCCCAAATAAAAATTTAATTTCAATAACCATATTATATACAAACTTCTGTACTGCAATGGGAACTAGAATGGCCCCAATCTTTACGCAAGTCTATTTATGGGCTTATTGAAAAAGAATTTTTTAGATACACAACGCTTAATACTTTTGAAATGGCTACACGTTATATAGACGATGTTTTTTTCATCTGGGATCATGGATTTCGGATCTTTGACACCAATTTCTTAATGATCTTCAAGAATTCTCTTCTTTTAAAATTTTCATGGATAATATTCTAGAATCTAAAGTCACGTTTCTAAGATTTAGATGTTTTTATTGAATCTGGATTTCTCCAAACTAAAATTACACATAAAAGAGAACTAACACAATGAATTACCCTACATTTCTCCAGCTGTCCACCCAATGTACGTCAAAAAATCCATTTTCCAAAAAGTTTGTCAGTAAGAGCAAAGAAAACTATGCAGGCAGCCAATCTGATTTACTTAAACTACATTGAAAAATTGGGTAAAACCTTCAAAGATTTGGATTACCGCCGAAAAAAATTGTCATAAAATCAAATTTAAATTAAAACCCGAAAATGTCCAAAAAATTCATTATGATTATTCAAAAGAAACCTAAATTTATTACTCAATTCTTCCCTGGGACCTACACAAAATTAATTCTATTATAAAAATTGGATTTTAATTTACTTCAAAGTTTCCCCTGGACACTATCATATTTTATTTCAAAAGCACCTCGAGTAATTTTTAGAAGACCTCCAAATTTGAAAAACAAGCTTGTTAACAACACTAGTTTCCAAAATATATCAACTAAACAAAGAAATGGAATGTGATCCATGTAAAAAATCACGATGTTGGAACATGTAAAAAATTATGACTTCTTCAAGAGAATTCAATATGCATCAGTACCGGAATGACCTATCCTATAATTTGCAAAATTGACTGTATATCAAAAATGTAATATACCAAAGAAATTGTAAGTTTTGCTCCAAAACAATATATATGGCCAAACATCGTGAACCATTTTGGAGAATCCGTATGACAGGGCATAGGTTTGACATATTCCATAAATGATGAAGATAAAACCCATTGGCAAGACATTGTCTAGAACACAAAACAGACAAAAATGAAGAGTGTTATAAATTAAAAAAGGAATACATTCCTCCTACCACAATGCCCTGAATGAAAACTACAACAGATTAAAATTAAAGCACATGGAGCAAGCTCAAAAAAATTATGTTGAAGACAAAAAATCCATTTGGTCTAAATTTAAGGTAACTTTTAAATTAATTTTTAAAACATTCAAAATTCGCCATAAATTACAAGTTGCATTCCACCCTTTATAAAAATCAACTGTTCCAGGACACAAGATTGAATTAGAAAAATTTCACGTCAGCTGGACTTTATCAAATGTTATGCACTGTTGTTTTAAGATTTCTGTTTTATTAATTTTTGTTTACATGTTATAAGTTCTGTATTCATTTTTTATTAAAAAACTCTCCTGAAGACGGGGGTATGAAATCCCCCCGAAATATAGGAATGAAAAATATTTCTTTTCCTTTTCTTCTATCAAACACAGCGATTAGTATATATAATAATATATATATATATATATATATATATATATATGTATAAATCAAAATTTGTATATTTATATTTGTTATTATAATAGTTATTTTTATATTTTTTCCGATAACATACTCCTAAAATATGTTCCTCCTATTTTTTTATTGTAAATACAAATTTAAGTTTTGTAGGCTTACATTTTCCATACAATAAATGAAGTAATCACGCTATAAATGTTTTTGAAATGATAAAACCTGTCGAATAGGGTTTTCTTCACGATTAAATTAACAATTCATCAATATTTGTCAAAATACGTGTTAAAACTATATACTATCCATTCTAAAACTATCTGATGAAGCAATTAATTAACAAACCTTTTTCAAATATTTGAAACTATTGCAATGAAACAAATAAGTAAACATGATAAGTTATAAAATAAACGGTTTAGTAACAACGGCAGTATTCACTATAAACCTGCCAGCAATGAAGGGTAATTATAATTCTTGTTTGTGAGCCGCACATGTACTGTAGCAAATAGCCACATTAGAGTTAATAACAGCCCATGCAGAGATACCAACAGAACACCACTGAAACTTAGATTTGTTATTCCATTACCGTAAGCAATACTTAATTTGTGGATATGTCCTTTAACTTATCATTCAGATAGATTTTAAACCACAAACATCCCATATGATATATTCATAATGTTACTAAATCATATATTGATATTTTTATTGAAATAATATGAAAAAATCTTTCTACTAGTCTTTAACAATATGTAACACCGTATTTCTGTCAACTGTTATTATTTTTTGTTTCGTTTTCTATGGCCAAAACGACCTTGTGGGACATTTTCATTATTACTGGGAGAATTATAAATATGTAAGTAACAACATTTTTTTTTGTATTGTTCCGACTTGAATATAAAAATAAGTTTCTTTACATGATTTTAGGATGAGTAATTATTATCTCTTAATTTCTGAGTTTTGTGTGTGTGCCGCTCTTTTGCACTTGATTATTCCTAGTTGTTTGCAATTACTAAGTCCTACCTTAAATTATTCATTTCTACTAACAAGCTCAACTATTTTATTATTATAGGTAGTATACTGAGTAAACCATGTTAGAAAACTCCGTTCTGAAGTTCGTAAAATCTAGATGAAGTTTTGTTGAGCAACAATAACAATCAAAACAGTTTTCATGTTTTGTGTTACTATACTGTAAGAAAAAAAAAAATTAATGTTTAATTCATTTATTTTTCTTAAATGTTTTAATTACGGAGATAAATAATGATAAAGTTTACTAAATTCCTGCTATAAAATTATTAGTTTTTGTGTCACAACACATATTTTTGTATTCTAGGTGTCCATTCATATATATCTAAATATTGTAATTTTATACTAAAACTATGTATTTTGGATATAGGATGTTTCAATAGGTATTACGTTTTGCTCGAACTACTAATAAACATACCTTAGAAATATTATTTTATCTTACAATCTTGATTTGAACTCTACGCAAGATCCAAAATACGGATTCTATAACAAGTAAATCTTTCAATAAAAAACATATATAGGATATTAGTTTAATTTTTTTACGAAATAAATAACATAATCTAAATAACAATTAAAACTATTAAACTAATATCTGTATAATTACTTGTTTAGTTTTAAATATATATGACAAGTATATATATTCTTAGAACTAAAAATTTCGTACATAAACATGTCATATTATAATATTTTAAACTAATAAAGTAATTATACAGATATTATTAAATAGTTTTAATTGTTATTTAGACTATGTTATTTATTTCTAAAAAATAATTTACTAAATATATATATATATATATATATATATAAGAGAAAAGCAGTTGATGGAGAACAAGATCAACTGCTTCAGTTAAATTACAGTGCTGGCATTAACACTAGACATAGTTTTAGTTAAGTTACATAATGTCCGATGATCACATTTTGGGCTGAGAATATTTTTGATGCAAGAGTATAGATGAATAGTTAAACTCCACTGTTTAGTAGGGACTAAAAAATCAAGGTAAAATTGTAATCTTGGATCCGAAGAGCGTATTTAAATCCTGGAGAAGATGGACTTTCGAAAAATAAAATTAGTAGTATCCCTTAAGTAAGAAATCGATTACTATTAGCAGGGATAATGATAGTGAGTGTTAAAATATAAACATATTGTATAACTCTTCACAAAACACCAAAGAATAATTCAGTTTTAATGGTTTAACTGAGAGCATGTGATGACATTGACACAATGTTTAATATCACTAAGTCATTTGTAAACTAAACCAGAAGAATTCATTCACAAATAACAACTGTGAAATAGAGGTTACCTATTTTCAAATGTATACAAAAACTTACTGCACTGCCAAGAAATAACTGCCAACCTGATTCCTGAACTGTTGTGAGCTGTAAAAAGAAGAAACTGACATAAATTCTTGACGTCTGAAACGGAACTGTGAATAGTTTAAGAGCGAGACAGATGTTTGTCACCTGGTGCTTATATCACAGATTTGACTACTATGACTATATGACTATATTTTTTTAATAGCCTTTCTCACAAAGCAAGTCATAGGGATGGTATTTTGACGTTCAATACTCAATAAAGTGCTTCATAAACGGAATTTCTATTTTAATAAAAGTAATTGTTTTCCGCATAGTAAGTATAGTATACAAATTATTGAACATTTACTTTGAATTATTGCATTGATTTACTATGTATCTATTTATTAAAGAGCAAAATATGAGGTAATATAAAATGTTCTAAATTATATCTTCTACTAACATACCCCTATATATGGTTGATTCCACCGAACCACTGAGCTGAATCATTTGCTTTGCACATACATATTTAAGAGAGAAAGACCTATTTTGTAACAGTGCTACTTATTTATAATGATTTATCCTGATACTGTAAAACTATTTTGATTTGATATAAAACGTAATACGTAATAAAAGTAATACCTACAAGTCCTGGTATAACAAATACACCCTGCTGGTTTATGTACGGATTTACAATGGAGCTTATCTTCATGTTACGAAACAATAAAATACATATATTAAAATAATTTTTTTTATTTTGACAAACCACATTGCATCTTATTTTTTAAGACTCGCTCGTATATATTATTTGTTGTAAGATATTTTAACAATACACCTAACAACGAAGCTTTAATCTGCATAATAATTTCAAATCAAGTTACTATGTTACTTTTATACTTTAAATGTCCTTTTGAACATAGCGATGTTATGTAAATTCATTATTTGACTCAATAACAAGCATTTATTTCATATATACATCCATAAACCTTATTTAGTATTTAACCAATATTGCGTAAGTTCAATGGTTCTAATGGTTTATGTAAAGGACGTATTTCATTAGTATTTACCGGCGTATTATCTTTATAGCTTTTGAACTCGCCTTCGGCTCGCTAGGGGCTACGCCCCCAGGCCCCCAAAGTAAACGCTTGCAAATTCGGGGATAAGCGGAATTCGGTGACTGGTTAAAGTCCGGACATTAAGTAAATGACAAGGGATTTAAAAATTGACCTTTTTCATAGATTTTTTTCCGGATTCGTAAAAACTTTTGACTTTGAGGGCATTTTGCGGTTTAAACCGTTAGAGATACGACAAAAAGTGACTGACCTTTCATGTTGGAAATTTAATTTTGTCTTTCGATTGTGCCCTCAGATCTGATCTACGACCTATGGTTTAGCCAGAAATGAGCTCGGGAGAAAAGTCTGCACGGGTCAAGCTATCTTGAATTGTTTAGTATAAACATAATAAAAACCGACCTCAAGGCAGTATTTTAAGTCGAACAGGGGGTTTAATATCACCAGGAACTATCTAGTCAAGGCGAGAAATTCCCTGGGTGGGTGATTAATGTTAAGGAGGTTAAGAAAAGAGGGGGTTTAATTTCGTCAGGATATTGTCTGGTCATATGAACAAATTCCCAGGGGGGGTTAACGTTACCGGGGGATAAGTCTCCAGGGGGTTATCTGGTCATACCAGGATCTTCCCAGGGGGGGGGGGTTAAGAGATTTGGTGACTGGTAAAAATTCGGACATGAAGGTCATGGCAGGAAATTCCCTGGGGGGGTTTAATGTTACCAGGGGGGTTAACATCATCAGGGGGTTGAATGTACAGGAGGTTATCAGGTCATACCAGGAAATCCCCGGGGGGGGGTTAATATTACCGGGGGTTAATGACACACTTGGGCCTTTTTTAGAGGGTATTGTGTCTGTGAACATAATAAATATTCCTCTGTCCCTATCTACTATTGACGCTTAGCTAACGCTCAGCCAACTCCCGAAGTCCACTGAACCTTTTCTGTAGATCACGTGATTTCCTAAATCCCGTTTAAAATTTGTTTTGAGTTACGACCAACCGTTTAGCCGCTATCAAGCCCGGAATGTAAATTTTTTAGGCGAAAATGTCCAATATTTTCACTTAATCGCGTTTTGCGGTCAAACTAAGGGAAATATAGTAAAAAGTCACTGGACCTTTTTTGTAGGTCATCTTATTTCCTAAATAAAACGTTAGTCTTATTTTGACCTCCCGACCAATGGTTTCGCCGCTATCGACCCCAAAAACAAAAGTTTCGCGTAAAAGTTACAACAAAATTGTACATAATCACACATGCGGTTGTATATATATTAGATAACTGACATAATTAAATTATTAATCGAATTTCAAGTAAAATTGTAAAACAAAATTTATAATTCCTGAACCATTAACAATTTGTATTGTTTGATTAATATGATCTCCTCTGTTCTTTTATAATAATAAAAATTAATTTTGGACCTTTAGCAATAAGATGTTTTTATTTATTTGTATTTAAACTGTGGAAAAGCTCAACGAATGCTTAAAAATATATGTTAACAGTCTGTCTTTGTAAGTTATTAATTAAAACTGTACCATGAAATTTTTATTAGAATTTAATTTAGGCGAGTTTTTAAGACGCTCAATCAAATAATTTTTTCAAACAATATAGTTTTTTATATCCCTTTCCACGTGTCATGATGCTGGAGCCTTGTTGAAATCAATCCATTGCATTCCGAGTACAGCTTGGAAAATAAGCAGAGTAGTCGAATTCCTTAATAAAACTACGCTCTTCTTAGAAGTTAGTTTGCTTTGTATTTTTACAAATATTTCTTGTTACATTTTGTAAATATAATTACCACTAAAGTGGATGGTTTATAACGTTGAAGTATCAATTGGTAAAAAAATTAGATATATTATTTTATGCTTTTATGTTTTAACTAAATTATCTACGAGTTTTTTACAACTGTTATGCCTAATACCTCAACTTAATAGTCTAATTATTGTATGAGATTTTCAAAATGGGTTGTTATCAGTTATATAAAAATTTATTTACAAACGTATAAATATTCGTGTTACACTAATAATAACAATAAGGTTTTCTATAATGTAATCATTGATACCCCTGAATAATCAGAGGTCCTGGTCCGTCTCCTCACTGGCGAAAGCCTTTTAATTATCCGACTATTTAGTGATATTCCATGTGTCTAATACAAGTTGCATCATAATACGCAATAATACTTAATGGATAAATAAAATATTGATAAAGCGAGCCAATAATTTTATCCATATCGGTGCTCTGAAACAATTGTAAACATTAGTCCTTCAAGCCAATATCCATTTTCTCTGAATACTTTTTGTTTTCATTAGTTTAATTTCCCTTTATTCCACGAAAGAATTTAGATTATATCCTTTCCATAGTAACATTTTTTATAATTTTAATTCTAACTTAAACTCCTAATATGTTTATGGATGTTATATAACCAATTTTTGGAAGCTCGGATTATATGTTTCAAGGCCTGGAGCAGAAGCATATTAATTAAATTATATAACATTAAAAATAATACCCATAGCTTGCAAATCTTCAAACTGTTCTTATTTTCATATAAACTAACTAAAAGTTTTATGTGACGGTAAACCATTTAGTTCCCTCACTCTGTTTTATATATACTAGGTATTTTATGTAGGTGTCAGAACAAATACTATTACAGTGAAAGTTACTTAATCAAAGATGAGGTATTTAAAAAAATGTTATTTTTTTTATTGATTGATTTTGCGGCGCAAGTGTTTTACAAGTGGATGTATGAGCAGGCAAATCAAATCCTTCGATCACATTTGAATATACTAAACGAGTTTTCCAGACAATAGGCGCGGACTAGGATGACAAAACACACAAGCACGTTTTGAGTAGAGACATCGAGATAAAACCCAACCTCCATAATTATAGTGAGTCATTGGAAAGAATATATTACTGTTTTAGGTTTGTTCATATAATATGTATAGTTTACAAATGTTTGTAATAAAACGCCGTTTAAAAATCTTTAAAATTCCTAATAACTGTTGTACATATTAATTACCTGAATACACGTTAATATAAAAAACTAACCATAAATCTAAATCCTTTACACATTATTTTGGTTATCATAACTTCTTTTAAATATAATTACCATAATACTTACACTAAGGTCATAGCTCGTAGTGTGTGTCTTGGTTACCTTAAATGCAAAAATAGATGGATTATCCTATTGTTTTTAATTATTGTAGTAAAATTCAAAAGTATAAAATATTTTAAAAGTGTTCAGCAACTGGAATATTTCAGTTTAGATATAAAAATAAATACATATGTGTTATAAAAAAGTTATTCAACACTAATCAAAATTCAATACTCAAATTAGAATTAAGTAAATATTTTTAAATAAATACTAAAGAAACGTATTCAGGGCATGTTACTGAGTGAACTTCCAAACTACTTATAAAAGTATTTCCTCAGCTCAAACGTGGGTTATTACATAAATGTGTCTTCCTATTTCAAAATTTAGGATATTTAATATGGGATGGATATTCATTTCCATTTAGATGAGTATTCAAGATCCATTTAGTTAAGTATTGCGACGATAAAAACAAGTAGTCCACGACAGTGTTGTTCGAATATACCTTTGCCTGTGCTGTATTAACTCTAATGTTGCCATTTGCCCACAGTACATTTACGGCACAACAACAGAATATAATTACCAGTCATTGCTGGCTGGTTTACAGTGGAGGCTGCGGATGTACTAAGCCGTCTATTTCGCTTAATCTGTCTATTTTCTGTATCATTTTAATATATATAGAACATGTGTGTATTCTTTTTGTTATTTCTTTCCTCGTGGTTTTAGAATGTGTGGCAAATGTGCAAGTAAGTGTGCTTTTTTTGATAACTCGAGGGTATGAAATGTGAGGGAAAATATATTCACGTATAATTTACGTAATACGTTTTTTATCTGTAGATCTTCTTTAAACTTTCCTAGTACTATCGTATAAAAACTTATATAAAATCCACAAAAGACCAATGTATAAATAAGTGCAAACGAACCAAAAGAATCATTCCTGAGTCAGAAAAACAGAATTGTCATAAATTTGCGGTTATGTCAATCCCTTATATTTCGGGATTATCGGAGAAAATTAGAAGAGTAGGTAGAAAGTACTACGTTTTTTTCAAAAGGAAATTAATTGAGGCAACATACATTAAATTGGCAGACAACAAATCAATCAACCATCAGTCGAGATTAGGCCGCTTTGGTTGCCAATTCTAAAACATTTACTAAAAGAGAAAACCAAAAGTATCAAACGGATCAGATATTTGTAATAAACCAATGAGGAGTCACTATATGGTTTTCAAGAAATTTCATCTCGAATGAAACCAATCCGCCATTATTTCCGCCATTCTTGTTTTAGTCTGCCGTGACTATTGCCGTTTTAGTCTGCTAGTGCCCTCTGGTCAGTCGTAGGTGGTTAGTAGACGAATTAGACGTATTGTGACTTGTGATCTGTTTAAATTTAATGATAAGTGTTGTGTATAGTTTTTTTTTATTAAGTGCATGTTATATAGAGTTAGTGAAGTTGACAAAACAAACGTGGTGGTTGTGATTCCTGACTTAGGCGTGCCAAAACGCTTTGGTAAGATTTGTTTATTTTAACCTAGTTTGTAATTATGTATTAGGTTAGTTCTTTACCTGAAGAAGAGATCAGATTGTAGATCTCGAAACGTAGTGTTACTGGTTTCTTGTTTCACTGAACAATGGTAAATGTCCGGAAAAATCCTGTTTCCTTCACAATCCCTCCATCGTCAAAAATAACCTTCAAAAACAGGGAATGTAGTATATAACGCACGATGAGATAAAAATAAAATATATTCAGTATTTTTTATATCACATTTTACAATATGTAATAATTTGTAATCTGCTCAATAAAGGAAATTATCACTTGTTAAAACCTCATAAGATTTTTACTTATTTGTTATAAGATGTATTTTCCTCTGCTGTATTCTTGTTGATTTCATTGTTACCTGTAAAACCAACGTATAAATATTCACCTATGCTAACAAAAATTCCATGTATTGACGGCGCATAATATTTCATAAATACCAATGATTTTAAATGGCAATATACTAACAATCGCTTTATACCAAGTTGGATAGAATCTAATCTCTGCTCCTTTGATACAGAGTACCTGTAATGACAATGTAAAGAATAAAGAATGATTTATATTCTCATTTTCTTACAGGCTACATTCATACATCAATACATAAAGGTAAATTAACATAATAGAGTTATAATTTCATAAATCTTGCCAGGCCTGACTGCACCATTACAAAAGACTGGAAATAAAAAATTACTTCTTCAAAATACCTATAAACTAAACTTATAGTTAAAAAAGTTACCTACAACTAAATGCGCTTAGGCCTATACTTAACAATAAATTAGAAAATATTGGGCCTCCAAGGCTAAGCCTGTGTGGAGGTTCCTTATTAAATTTTAACACATTAAAAAACATCAGCAAGCAATTTAATTTAAAAATTTAGATCTCTCTTGAGGATATAAATCAATGTATTATTTTGTCAAAACAAAAAATAATAATAGTTATAATCAACCTGCTTATTTGAGTTAGATTAGAATTTTCAAATTATTTGAAAAAAAAAAAAAAATATATATATATATATATATATATATGGGCCGTGAGGTAAAAAAAAAACAAGTTACTATGTCTGAATATATAAAACTGAATTTATATTATCTAGTTCAAACAACCACCTTCCCAATTTAAAAAAAATACTAATTACCAGCTATACTGCCTTGCGGTTGACAAATAGGGTTACCGATGCTCTTGGGTATATTTATTATACTCCTAGATGTCATCTGACAAAACTTTCCAGTGAAATTAATTCATATTCTGTAATTTCTATCCTGGGGATCTGTTTTAAAAATGGTGTATTCATAAGAGATATGACGGCTTTATCTTGTTGGAGTTCTTAATATGATTTATTGACCGGTTAAACGTCACAATCAACAATGCATAAAACATTGCATGAAGATCTATTCATAATTAAAATAAAATAAAACATTATAACTTTTATTAATATTGAAAACTATTTATTAGAACGGAATTAATACTACTAGTATGTAAATGAAAATACATTATTTTTAATTAGAATTCGCTTGAACAGCTGTGAAATGGAACACACTATTATGGAATAAGGGTTTCTCACCTAATTAAAAGCTACCCGAGACAGCTCTTCTCGCGGCTTTGCGTTATTTTGCAATCTCATAATTAAATCCTTTTCTTCAAGTTCATAGAGTTGTTTTACAGATCTAGGTTACGTGTCTCTTAGTACAATTCGTCGCAAGTGTTTTAAGGAAGGAAGCGCCTTATTTTCTGTTACAATACCTTACAAGTAATTTAATTTTTACTTGATAACTTAATACTTTTATGATTTAAAAAAAAATATGTTTAAATATAAAATATGTTACTAATTTCCATATTTTACGTTATTAAAAAAGTAATAAAAGTAAAATGATCAATAACGTAAGATTTTACATTATTAAATTAATGACCAGTTATTTCGTACATAGAGTATGTTATCGTATACCATACAATTGCATGACCTATGTTAGTTTCCAAATGTAGAAAATAAATAAATAACAAAAAAATGCTTGTTTTATCTTACTACGGCATCATGTTTAAGCATTACAAATAAATATTAAAATAGAAGTATATTTTTAAATCGGTTAAATATACCTCAATGACAATTCTCATCTCACTTATATGAATTATTACTAAATTTAAATTGTTGCTTTTATAAAAGAATGACCTGTCTATATAGCCACTAATGTCAATTTCTTTCATATCCATACTATTAGTTAATTTAGTGATAAGAACTATAAATTTAGTTATAGCATTATTTAAGGATTTGGATAACACAAGTCAATCATAATTTCCGTTCTTTATTAGGCTTTATTTTACAAAGAGAAGATGGATTTCCAGTTGTTTATAAATTACATTTTTTGTTATCGTTAAATTTTTTTTAATTTTGTTGTATAAAATATAATTTGATAGTAGTATTAAAGGAACTGTTTACATTTGTTGAATATAGAACAAACAGTAAATCACTTAAAAGTTTTTTATATTTTTCAAAAATTATTTGAAGCAAATGTTGTTGAAAATTATCGGTTTGGGGTTTGACAAATAAGTTTTAAGTAACACTAAAAACTGATTAAGATAACACATTTTACAGTCATGATTCATATAATCCAAAGATGGTAGTACATCTCAGAGCTGAATGATCGCAATAAACATAGTAGTTCACGTAGGAGGTTGTTTCTCTTGTAACATAATTTTTATTATAAAATAAACATCCTTTATGTTACATACAAATTACTTTTATTATTTATGCGTAGTAAAATGTTATATTGAAAGTAAATTATATGTTTAACATATAATAAAAATATAAACTTGAAGATCTTACATGTAAAACATAAGTTAGTCAGACATAAAAAAATCTACTTTTCAAAACATAAAAGACACACACATTACATACATTACATTAAAAGTTTGTTTGGAATGACAGTAACTTTTAATGAGGCAAAGTACATCATGTGAACACTACGTGTAGGAAATGGACGCTTAGTATTTTGTAGGCTTGCGGTCTATAATGATTTCAATCACAGGAATCAAATTAGTGCTGAACAGACACAATCTCCAGTTATTCTTCCTGTTCAGTAAACTGAGGCCATCAACCAATATCTCTATTCAATGCCAAAGCACCTGGTAAAGCATAAACAACTAGTATTGAGTGGTATTTGGCGGGGTTTTAAATAGATCATCGTAGATTTTTATTCACTTATTTGGTCCAAATAGTGTTTTTTTTTGCTTTTAGTACAGAGTCTTCTCATCAGATTTTAAAATATCAGTAATGGCGCCTTTAATAATTAAGGGTGGTGTTAGATACATTGTTGAATGATATTGGCACGTTTAAAAAATTTATAGTTTTACTACAACATTTGAACCGATCACTTTACATTAAGTCTTTCGAATTTTATTCCAAAATATTATGGTCATCAACAAAAAGGTGGTGTTTATACGACAGATGGTACTGTCATATAACCCTACTAAGGCGTTTTACAACGTTAATCACCTTTTCTCTATATTCACTTCCAGGCATCAATCTGTAGGTGAGGTCTCTCCCGTGGTCCTGTGTTTTACTTTGCTGGCCGAGATCTGCTCGGTTAGGTGATAATTTATCGATCAGATTGAGCTTAAGTGTCTTAAACCGTCCCTCAAAATCTGTATTAGGCCCAGTACACTAATACCTTTAAGAGCATCATCCCTTTTCTATAACACAACAAATTTGAGTGTTGAAATTTTTACGGATTTATTTTTAAAAGATTGATAGACTACAGTATAAAGTTGCCAGTTGATATAAAATAAAATATACCATTAGAATATGAAATGTTTTAATAACATTATTTTAACGTTTAAGTTCATATGAGATTTATTTGTAACTTAAAGCGTCACACGACATTAAAAATAACAGTTTTAAAGCTCAACAATGCACTGTAATTGTAAAAGTATGTTCAGGAATGCATGCTCTCCCTTAAAACTTCGATTTTATATACAAAATTATGAGAACTTTAACTCATTTCATGACAGAAATACTAAATTAGCGAACACCTGCAGAGCGAGGAATAAATGTCACTGAATAATTGCCTTAGATTTACCAAGTTTCTCTCCAAAATAGACGAAGGCATCCGAAGAACTTTGCCCTTAATTTATACTTCTCATTTCATTTTAAAGTATCATATTTGTCACTAATACTTGCTTTCCGCATTATGGGGCGACTTAAAACATACCTGATTGTATGGGTACTTTTTATTCATATCAGTAATATTAACTGATTATGATAATTATATTAAATAAAAGGTCAAAAATATTTTTATACGTTGTTGCCTCTTATAAAATAAAGTAAAATTGTTTGTTTATTTACATCCAAACTAGGAAGATTTTAGTACGTGATCCTAAAACGGTTAAATTAGGAGATACAATTTAAAACGAAAAATTTTAGATTTGTAACTATTTATTTATTTGTGATATAATATAAGCAAAAGATAATAGCAAGTGTAGTCTGTTCGTGATACTCGATTATTCCCAAGCAGTCAACTCAATCAACTTTGAAATGCTGCTGACGAACATGTACTATTAAGTTTTTGGCGAGGAGGGCCGTAATAAGGATCAGATCTTATCAAGGCTACAGAAAAACAGGTAATTAAGCTTGGCAATGCTAATTGCCAATGGTTCCCAAAATTGTGTGGTATTCTTCAAGATAGTTGTCTGGATCCCATTTTTACTAAACTTATATACATCTGATTTTCCTGACTGTGGAAAAAGTTTTGTTGCACATGTGTAAGCAGATTATTCTCAGCTGCTTTTGTCATTTAAGCCTGCAAAATCGAAGTCAGTCATTACACAAATGCCATTCAAAAATATTTCCAATACGTTTATTTTAAAATGGTCTGAAACTCAAAGCCATGAAATATACATGGTCTTTTTATTTTGACTGAGATGATCTGATGCGGACTCTTGATCGTGGGATCGTGTTTAATGGTGAGGACTGAAATGTTTGTGATAAAGTAAGGAATATTGGTGTCATGCTTGACCGTGATCTTACGTTTTCTTACCATATCACTAAGGTTTTCCTGGCAGGTTAAGGGGTCTGTATAAATTCAGAATGCAGTTGTCGAGACTACAAAACTTCAGCTCCTGCATTCCTTATTTCTGTCAGTTCTTTTCCACTGCTATCCTCCATACAGAAACAGATTCGCACGAAAGAATAGAAATAGACTTTAAAGACTTAAAACCTTACCGATAGGGATAGTTTTCCATTTAAAACGCTAACGATCAAACACTCTACTTTTAGGAGATTGTCAAAATACTGTCCATGGAAAGTCGTATTCAGAATGCTGCATGATCCACAAGGCTAGTATGCTTATTAAAGAGCCACAGTACTTTAGAGAGAGGCTCTCTATCGGGAAGAGGTCTATAAATGCATCACCCGACAGAATCGTTATCTCAATTTTCCTAAAGAAGAAAGGGAGACATGGCTTTGAGTACTTCCTAAATTTACTTTCCCTTGAAACTACACAAAAGTGTAGTTTCTTGTAACAGCTTTAGACGTAAGTTAATAGATATACACACTAGTAATTACAGGACTTAAGTAAGAATAATAATATAATTAGGTATTTTGTCTCTTTATTGTTCCAAAAAATGTATTTGTCTCTAAGTTTTCGTTTGATTTCTTCATGTGTAGTTATGTGCAGCTGACTTTAAAGTATTTGAATGCAAATGAAGTATCGGTTCAAATAAGCTATCACAAATAAAATTACTGTTATTTATTAATTGACTGTTTTTCATGGTTGAAGTCGTGTGAAGTAAACTGCTTTAAATGAGGAAGTTACGAAAGCTTAAATTGGTTAGTATACGAGATAAACAACCCCAGTTATTATTAAAAAGGTAGAAATATTAGAATAATTTAAATGTATAATAGATATAATTGTTTTAATATAAATATTGAGAATAATAGTAATTTTTTTCATATAATTACTATTATGCAGGATTTATTGGTCAAAATTATATGACTAGGTAAAATTACAGAGACCACGATTACAATAAACAACACTGAATAAAACAGCCTTGAAGAAATCCAAAAATATCAAATAATATTCAAACATTGTTGTTTATAAATGTAATCGTTAGTATAACCCGCTGTAATACACTATAAAAGACCTCTAAACGTCATGTTGGAAGAAAAAGAAGATAAAAAACGTTTTTCATTAAAGTAAAAATTTTACAAACAAATTATGGAATCAATGTAACATAAGATACCTCATATCTTAACAAAAGCCAGCCAAGCTTCTTACATTACCTTAACGAATTTTTTTAAATCAGTCCAAATTAGGCCATTTTACTTATCAATTAAAAAGATATACCAACCAAGCAAACCAAAAGTATTAAACAGTTTATGTTTTCTAATAAACTAACGCCGAGTTAGGATATACGATTAGGTTTTGAGAAAGCCACTTAGACCTACTCCTAATTCCTAGTTGCCTCCATATTGTTTCATAATAACAAGCGTTATTTATACGCTTGTCCTCAGGTCAGTGATTGTTGGCTGATCGCTTAGTGTAGACTTATTGTACCCGCTACACTGCGCCATTGGCAGATACATTTTGTGAGGTACATTTATGTAGCGTTTTCTCCTTTGTTATTTCTGGTTGAATATATATTTATACAAATTAAAATGCTGGTATACAAATAACTATGTAACATTTTAAATTAGCTTAAAATTACCTAATTTATATAAAACAATTAAAAACTAATTAAAATATGTATTTCCTCAAATTTAAACGCTTCTAATAAAACAGAATGATTTAATAAACTTAAAATGTAAATGATTTAAGTAAACTAAATTGTATATATTAATAACTTCGAAACGTTTTTTGTGTCAATTTTTATCATGATACAAGTAACACAGCTTCATCTCTTAATGGCTAATTTATAAGGCTTTTTATAATATCATTTTATAACTGTCAGAATTTTAATTTGATTGTAATTCAAAGGATTCTTTTTTATATTGATACGTTATTAAGAACAATTCATTTTATGAATAATGATACAAAGGTTTATAACTAATTTACCTAATACAAAAATTCAAAATTAAATGTTAGCAGCTGTTATCATGACTACTTTATCTCAATCAAAATGATTATTTCAAAATTCAAATTAATATTAAATTACACTGTTTAAATTTACTAAAATAAAAAACATAAAAAATATTATTTAATCATGAAACTAAACCTAAAAAACCACAATAGATTATTTTTAAAACTATTACTTCTTGAAGTTCTAATGTTCATGGCAGCTGATGGAGTGTAACGTAAGAACAAGTCTCTGCCAAGCCACCGTCACACCATTTGTTTCCACAGACCTTGATAAATTGCCAGGGTTACTGAGAATTGTAACAACTCTGCCTCATGCTGCTGTTGTATTATAGATCTATAACCCTATTTTGATGAAACAAGCGATACACCTCGAAGTCTTATTGCTTCACTTTTAATAGAATAGGATCAATTGTGTAATCCTAGAGAAATACTTTCATTTGAATTTCAGTTTTATTATTTTGAGTACAACAAAGTTAAATAATGTGCGGGCAGTTTTTCGAAAAATATGTTTATATTAATACATATACTTACTGAAAAGATAACTATAAATGAGCCATAAAGATAAATATTCATTGGGGTGCATATGATACATTCACAAGCAAGAAGGGGATTGACACCCTGTTTGTATGAAAAAGCCTGGAGCCCCCTGTACAATAAAGGACTCCAAGTCCTTTCTTATCTTGCCACCGTTATCCACCCAAACCATAATGCGCTCGCGTCTCTAAGAAACACTATGCGCCTAATCCCCCCTACTTCCTCCAAGTTGCCCTTATTTTAATCGAAACATGATCCATCTTCCTACATCAATGATACCTCCCTCCCTCTAGCCAAATAAATGGAAATGTGTGTGTGTGTGTGTGTGTGAAAACCTGTAAAGTTAAGAAAAATGATTCTTTTCTTGAAAAAACCTATGTTCAGTGTATAAACATAGTACTTTAATTGAAAATATTAATACCTAAATCAAAATTACACTAAAAACGTTTTTGTTACTAAGAAATTACTTTGCCAGAGTTGATTCATGATAGACAGAATTTAAAGTAGTTTTCAATCTGATGTGATGCGCTTCTTTAAAAACAAATCCGCTAAGCTTAAAGGCTTTAATTTCTAATATCTGGTGGTGATTATAATTTTGGCGTTAATACAACATTACTAAAAACTTATAAAAAACTAGTGTTGAATTTATAATTTAAGCAATACAATTTTAAATGACTAAACTAAAGTATACTAAGAATATCAGCCACATTTTGTTGTATACTTTAACGTATACCTGCTAATAATAATAATTAATATATAACAGATAGAGGCCACAGTATATACCGGTCTTGTGTAGGTTTATTAGTGTTTTATATATATATATATTATATATATATAGTATATATCTATATAATATTATATATATAATTTTATGGAAATAACTCATGTATCTCTAGATAAACTAAACATGAGTTACTTAATAAATATTTAATTTATTAGTTACAATTTTTTACATCAAAGGAATATCCATTTCAATCATATGTTTCTATTTTGCTGGAGATAGTACACTTTAATCCAGAGGCAATCCTAACATGTTCCGTTGAGTTTAACATCCGCACCAATCACCTAGGCACAACCTACAATTTCAGAACACTCTTCGAGGTGTAAAATTGTCTTAAGTTAAGATTTTTTTCGGCAAATGATACTCTCACATACCACCATTAGAGTTTTTGAGGTAATT
>NW_025785820.1:0-18029 GCF_021130785.1 Homalodisca vitripennis | reverse complement strand
TTGATCCATTTAGTCTCTCTGACAAACGATTCCAGCCCACTACTTTATGACCAACCACGGAATGTATTCCTAGTCTTCTCCAACGACGCCAACGAGCTTGGGGAGGAGTGCTGACATCGTCGGCCAGTTCGATGGGAGCCTACCATGAAGTGTCTCAAAACGCCCACCTGAAGTCCTAACTTTCTTTTTTATTCTCTCTTCCTTCGTTTAGTCGCTAAACTGTCCTCTTTTTCTTAGAGTGAGAAACGTATTAAACACTAACTCTTTAACCTGTTGGTTATTTTTAAGTTTGTTTGTTCTTACCCCGATTTGTATTTAACTTTTTTCCCAGTTTTTGTTCTTAAAAATACTGTTTGCACGGTG
Source organism: Homalodisca vitripennis (assembly GCF_021130785.1). Lineage (NCBI taxonomy): Eukaryota > Metazoa > Arthropoda > Insecta > Hemiptera > Cicadellidae > Homalodisca > Homalodisca vitripennis. The sequence continues at coordinate 17,666 of NW_025785820.1, read as the reverse complement.
CTTTAAGTAATTTAATTTAATTATACTCATTTTAACATTTTTCCATCCAAGTAGTTTTAATTAAATGAACCCTACCAATATTTATTGACGTCTAACTACTATATTACATTATTTACCTCACCAATATTGTATCTAGACTGTGTAATGGGAAACCGTTGAAATAAAATACACTCGTCACATGCATCACTCGATAAAGTGTCATTATGATTATAACTCCAGTTTCATTTCCAAAGTTTGTTTATTTGGCAATTCTTTCGTCCATCATCATGGTTATCCTTAATAACCTGATTTTCAAACTTTCACTTCCACACGTTATTATTCCCCGTTTACTTTTTTATCCCTTTGGCAAAACAAGTTTAACCATAGTTCTATCCTTAAGAGCGAGAAAACTATATACTTAGTGGTTAAATCTCCGAGGACACCCCTTTCTATTAAAATTTATTGTACGGTCGACAGAACAGACGGACATACAATTGACACTATATTTTAAGAAGGCCATGGCGAGTATTTGATAAAGGAATGAAGTTTGTGATTATTTCAGAGAAGATTTTATATAACTTACCTTTATCCTATCGATTTTGAGAAAGGCTAGTTCCTTATAAAACATACCAATGGAAGCCCTGATTAAAATCCCGTAATGTTACAAACGTTTTAAAGGTAAATTGAGCTTTTTTAATTTATGGAAAAGATCTGGATAATGTTTACGTCAGTAGTAATTTTGACGTTTAAAATAAACAAAGTCAAAGTGGCTTTAAAATATTGTATTCATCAACAGAAGAAACTAGCTCTCTAAAATTACCAACAACCACTAAGCCAAACTGAGTTCCCCAAAGTTCAATCAACTCTTGTGTCGCGGAGGCAGCATTTTAGCTCTTGAAAACCGCACATTTATCTGGACTTTCTTACAACTAAATGTCCAAGTTTTGTTGTAGCTTACACAATTCCGCAAGGGACATTTACTCCTCTCTAAAATGGATTTTTTGATTTTACTTTTAAGTGGGGGGGGGTTTATACGCTAGTGGCGTTTTGTATAACTACACATACCACTACGTTTTTTAACGGGTCCAAAAACCAATTATTTTAAATTTTATACTGACGCCTCCCCGAGAATCGAACCCTTGACGTTCATGGTTGGCGAGCACTGCAGCGTTACCGGTTGGTAAGTATACGGTTTGTGTGAAGCGGGTACAACGGTTTAATCGCAAGATAACCGGATTAAGCAACGTCGAGCGTGGCTGCTGCTTTGGTTGGGTGACCGCTGAGCGATCCTGTCCTTGCAAGCAGCCCGCCTGCCCGGCCCATTGGTGGTGGTTCGGAAGTCAACCTTTTAAAGGTTTTGGGACACACAATAACCCGCACCCGTGAGTCCGACACGGTGAGTCAGGCGATTGTCGGTGCGGGCTCGGCTCGGTTACCCGTGAGGCCCACACATGTCCGTATGCAGTCCGAGCGCAATAATTCTCACTGTTTGTACAAGAACATGTTTTCTTATTTGAATTCGAAGTGACAAATACTGTAAAAAATAAATTCGGAAGATTAAGTAGTGTGCTTGAGAAAATTGTTAATAATTATCATTGTTGTTTATTTTTAATTTAAATCGCTAGATGGTCGAATGAAAACATTGTAATGCTACAGTAAAAGCTTTGTACAATCACCTTGTAATGTAAAATTTGTAAATATCATTAATCTTGGTTATATTTTTTTATCCCTATAATTCTTGTTCATTAGTGGTATTCATTGCAATGAATTTCGGTTCAAATACACTATAAACAGTATATTTAATTTGTTTTTTGTATTAAACCCAAGAGCTAATTAGTGTGATTGCCAGAAGAGTTTGCCATTGTTACAAGCCCTTTTATAATAATTTGTAAAACATAGTAAATATTGTGAAATATATTACTGGATAAGAACTTTACAAAAAACAAGATTTTACAAAAATGTTTTTTCTTTTAATTAGCTTCCGAGGACAAATAAGTGTATTGCCAGAATTAGTCAAAAATAGTAGAAAACATAAAATATTTTCGTAAAAACATTAGAGTATGGTTGATCGGCTCAAAATAGATATTGAGTTATTTGTTTAAGAGTAATACCATTAGTGTATGGTTAGTCACTTGTCCTGCATAAGTTTATAATAATATTTAAAATAGACACTTTAGAGCATTTAATATAAATAATATATTTTATAATATAATATTTAATAGTTACATGTGTAAAGCCCTAATATTTGAATTGTAAATCATGCATAAATCCTTTTTGTATAAATACAGCACACTAGTTATAACTAAATTTTAAACTTTGAAACGTAAAAGTAAACATTATTTAGTACATAAGCTACAGGATAACTCATTTATTATCATTTCATTCTTGCATCGATTTTCCGCTATTTTTTATAATTTTACCCTTTTTGTATGTAGTATCCCCAACACAGGCACAGCCTCTTATGGGTAATCTAAATTTCCCTTATTTTGTAAATCTATTGGCCTAAATTATTAGTTTAAAAAAAGAGAGAAAAATCTAAAAGGAACGTAACCTACTTTTTATATTTTATTACTCTAAGTACATAAATTTGAAAATAAAGTTAGTAGAAAACATTTTTTTTATTCTTTATTTTTTTTTTTTTATACTGCTATTGTAAATACGTATATGTCCATAGTATTATTTATTATTAAGCACTGGCAATAATATTTAATTTGTAATATTCAGTTTGTTATTATGGGAAAATAAAATTATTTATTATTATTATTTATTTTTAAAATGGGTTTTTCTTGCTTAAAAATCTTATTGTATAAAAATAAAATATTTTTAGTTTATTGAAGTGAAAAGAATAAAAAATACAAAATGTCATAGAAACATTCTGAATATGACCCTTACAAAATACCGGAAACAAACGGAATAAAAGTATTCAAGTAACTTCAATACATCGAAGAAAAATCTATTTTCGCGCCCATAATTACATGCTTGTTAATTTTTAATTAATTTAAAAAAAATGTTTATAGATTTTTCATAATTCGAAATTAGTTTGTTAAGATCACTTAAGGGTACAACATGTTGTTCCAAATTTGTTGTAATAAGAAAATATGCACAATAAACAAAAAATGACTGTTTTCCTCTAAGTGTAAGAAAAATGTAATACTTTTAATAATAATTATGATTTTGTACGCGAACACAGGATGTAGAGTTAAGAGGCTATACTAAATAATTCACTGAAAATGGAACGTGAACACTACTTAAATAGTTTTGAAAAGAAGAACGCAACAGTAAAAACAACATATGATGCGCGCTCGTAGAACCCGCACCGTGCCCGTCAAAAATAACTAAACATATCGGTGACGGTGCGGGCACGGTGTGCGGGGCCGACGACGGTTCTGGTGTCGGTGCGGACATGTGTGGACTTGCAGGTTGAATAACTGCGCTGCAAATTCTTTCACCGTATGACGGCCAGCATACGGCCGACCGCTTACGTGACGGGGCGCGGTGCGGTTATGTGTGTTCCCAACCTTAAAGGTTGGGACAGCACATAACCGCACCGCGCCCCGACACGTGGAGTCGAGCCGAAGTTGTCCGGTGCGGGCTCGCTTCGGTTACCGCGAGGCCACACTTTGTCCGTACTCCTGTCCGAGCGTAACGATCACACTGCATGTCTAAATAGAAGTATGTCTTTTGTATTTCGGATTGACGGATAATATTTGTGCAATTTATGAGATTTGATTTAAAAAAAATTATTGCTTTATCTACCTTGAGCCAGTTAGTAAGCATGTTCATCAAATTCAAAAGTAGTGACTTAGGAATAATTGCTATGGCTCTAGGAGGAAGAAGACGAAGAAAAGACGAAAACAGCGACCTGTTAACAAGAACGAAAAGTGGGTTGATAACGCTTGGAAGAGAAGGACGATAGAAGGAGAGTTTTACACATAGATGGCCTCATCTCATTGATAACGAGACAATCCCAATTTTATGAGTATTTTAGGATGTCCTCTAATCACATTTCATAAACTGTTATCGAAAGTAGGAAAGCACATTTGCACAAAGAAGATAACATTTTGGAGGCAAGCTATCTATAACTCCAAAAACATCGTTTGGCTTGTGTGTTTAAGGTAAGTGTTGATTTAATGTGATAACATTGAGATTATTTACTAATTTTTTGAAGCATAAATATCACTATACAATTTCTGATATTATTTATTTTCTTGTTATAATATTGTTGACTATTTTTAAACTATTTGGGAAACAACTAATAGTAGCTTTATATAGGTAACTATGGAGGTGTCCACCAAGGTGAGTCTAATAGGTAAAAATATGTAACAAGGAAATAATCCCATACACCTACTAAAACTACAATAAAAGTGGAAAATAAAGCAAAGGTGAGAATACAACTCTTCGTGACATTTCAAACAAAAATATTATTTAAGGGAGAATAAACTACAAAATTCAAAAAAAAAACATTAATGAAATCCATTTTCGTAGGGTTATCCACTTTTGGTTCTGAAAATTTACACTTTAAATTTTAAAATCCAATTGTATTAAGAAAATTAATATTTTTCAAAATCCATTAAAGTTACTTCTATCGGTCCAGGGCAATTACTTGGTACTCAATTCTATGGGTGATCCATCGTGCTAGCTGATGTGGATGTCGAGTGAAGACGAAGAGAAATGTCCATGAAAATGTCCCATCGAGAAATTCCCTTGAGGCTAATTCTAAACTGAACTTGATTTTAATTCAATTGTCCTGCACTTATGTTAAATATTATTCCCGTTTGGCTTTTCAATTAGCGAGATTCAGGGATTTAAGTGATTTACAAGGAACGGACTAGATCTATAAAAACCAAAATCTAAACAAAAAGCATAACTCTATGGATGGAGCGAAATTTGTTCTGTCTTCTCAGTTGTTAGTGGAGACCCTTCTATTCTCCCTCAGACTAGCTTATCTCAGCTGATTATAGAAAGGAGCCATAAGCTGAACTAGATGGGAGGACATTCGTGAGTGAATTAAACAGACTTTCCAACACCTTTCTTCTTCTGAAAACCTTTTTTTTGGGCCATTTTCCGTTTTATCGGTTTTGGTTTAATGAACTTGTTATCTTCCAATGCAGTACTTGGATGATGGTGTTTATGGCGATATTAGTGTTTTCATCTTCACTTGTTGGTTGTTCATGAGTATTTTCTTCAAGGTTTTTTTCTTCTCAAAACAAGCTGCACTGGCTCAACTTTAACATATCCACTCCCTTCGCATTTTTGATTGTGAAGACAGACACACATAATTTGGTCTAGAAAGTTCCTCATCATTCGTTCCTGCAACAAGAAAAAGGTACCACATAAAAGGAACATGTAAGAATAGTCTTCGTATTGTATACTTCCTCGGAATGCAACACTTGCCTGTCCAGATTTTGTGTCTTTCTTTTTTGTAGTGGTCCCTATCGAAGCTGGTCTCGAATAGAGCTCTCACTTTTCATTTATTGCATTCTTTCTAACTCACACCTATACGCAAACAGCAAAAACATTTATATAAAAATATTTATTACGACTGTTTAATTTTTGGACCAACACGAAGTATTTGTATTGCTTTGTTTGCCCCCCCGATATTCTAGGCTGAACTTGGGAGATTCATATTTCAAGACTAAAATTCTTTCAGCTACAACTGAGGCAGATCAACAGTCAGCAGCAATTGTTCCCATGACAACTTGAGTAGATACAATAGTGAAGGTTCTCTTAAACGAAGTTATGCCAATACCTAATGAAAGAAGGGTGGCATACCATAGCAAACGAATTTTGGAATGAGTGGCAGTTCCCAAACTGTATTGGTGCTTTGGATGGTAAGCACATCACAATACAAGCCCCTAAGTTATCAGGAAGTCTCTATTGGAATTATAAAAAAACTTATTCAATTGTTCTGTTGGCTCTGGTTGATCCTTGCTACAACTTTATTGTAGTAGATGTGGGTGGATATGGAAAAAACTCAGATGGAGGTATTTTCTCAAATTCAAAATTTGGTAAAGCATTGGAAAGTGAAAAACTTAATATTCCAAAGAAAAGAGCTCTTCTGGAACAAACTTAGAACTTTCCACTGGTTTGTGTTGCTGACGAAGCATCTCGCTCTCAAACCGTACATGATGAGGCCATATCCAGGTAAAGGCTTGACAGATGAAAAGGACTGTTTTCAACTAACCGGTTAAGTAGAGCAAGAAGGGTCTCCAGAAAATGCTTTCGGTATCTTGCAGCAAAAGTTCCGAATATTTACTAGAAGGATACAAGGAAACCCCGAGAACATAACAATGGCTACACTAGCTGCTTGCATATTACACAAAACCTTTATTAGGAAAAATGTAAGGTTTTGGAATTTGCGTGAGAGCTCTGAAAATCAATCCCATGCAGAAGATTAAGGAGTCTTCAGAAGGAAGACCAAATAACTCTACAGAGACTGCCTCGGGTTCGTGGAAGGTCTACGGAAGAGAAGCATTCGCTGTGAGAGAACACCTTAAACATTTCTTTAGTTCGCCAGAAGGATCTGTGAGCTGGCAAGAACAATCTACTTCAGTCGTTTAGTTCATTGCTTAAGAAATGAATGTTAATTTCAATGTTAATTGGTACAAACAGCTAGTGCGTAAAATTTGTTAATAACAATATCATGATTATGTTTTTTCCCTATTATTCTTGTTTATTGTGTTTTTCATTGCAGCAAATTTCAATAAAATACACTGCAAACAGTATATTTTGTATTACTTTAACACAAGAACGTATAGTGTGAGGCCATAGTTTGCCATGTTGCAGATCGTTTTATAATAATGGGTAAAACATAGTAAATATCAGCGACCAAAGAAGAACATAGACTGGCAATCGGGGCGCGCGGCTGAAGCCGGTAATCACCAGAGTGGTGGGGATGGAAGTGGATGAGTCACCCACTACCGAGCGTCCGTGTGGCGGCAGGCAGGGCCGCTATTGGTGTGTGCCACTAATAGAAATTCTTTGATATCTTGTAAGAATAGGGGTGGACTTTTTACAGCCCTCAAATGGAGTTTCTTTTGTATGCAGGATATGTGAAAAATTGATTTAAGTCTGAAATTTTAGACAGCAGTTTTATTGCAAAGAAAAATAATTTAATTAATTCTATGACATCAAAAGTATTGCAACACTGCATTGGTAGGGAAATTTTCACAACTGACAATCATTTTACACATCAAGATCCAGACACTAACCATTTCATATTACTTATTAAGGCAATATGTCTAAAATATTTTAAAGTCAGGCTCACCATTTTTCGAAATTGTATAACGAAAAATTACATAAACAGAGAGTTCGTAATTCATTTAACGAAAGCTGTGATATTCCTTGGGTAGTAGATCTTCATATTCTGTCAGTCTTGTTCTTCAGTTATTTTCACAAATAAAAAGATATCATACAAGTAATAACTCATATATATATATATATATATATATATATATATACGTGGTGGGATTATATAATGTGTATTATTGGAAGTTTTTTTTAAGAATGATCAACTAAAATATACTTCGATGGAATGGGTGTACATTTTATTTCCTTGTAAGTAAGGAATATAAACTAAATACCATAAAGATACTGTAAAAACTATACTGTAACCTGTATAGAATGTTAGAAATCATTCATTGATATATACTGTAACACCAAATAAACAGTAACATTGTAAAACTGTAACATTACATAAAAAGTTAACTTACTATTTAAGTTAGACATTCAAGTTATTCCGTATTGTAAAAGGTTTAATTTAGAGGCTATTGCTTTAAATACATATCATATTTCATTTTATTATGTACTTCTTGTTTTTGAAACCCACTACAACGATTAGTTGATTTAATCAAATTTAGATATATTCCCATAATAAGTTACTAATGTTTATAGATTTGAGTATAAAAGAGGTTGAGCATTTAAACATTTAACCTATTGCAGCGTATGGAGGCGAAGCAGCGGGCACGTGTTTGCGCCGCATGAAATTTGTATCTGCTTTATACCTCGTTTCTCGACAAACTGTTTACTCCAAAAATTTATAAAAAATACTACGGTAAAATTTGGTTTATTATCTCAAACTTTCTCGCAGACGAAACTCGCCTGACCAATAAATAAAAAAAGTAGCAGCCGACTCATTATTTCATGTTCATCGCCAAAGCTCAATTTGGTTTTAATTAATTAATATTTATTTTATAGCACTTGTAATAAACTTTTAAAATATTTATCTACTACATCGTCATTGCCATAGTATTGACTTACAAAATATGTGAAATTTCAAGTTTTTATCCAACTCTAACTGTATAATTCCAACGGTTTGGTTTAATGAAAAGATAAGCGGCGAAATTATTAAAATGTATACTCGACTACTATTTTCGTACTAAGAAACTTTATTGTAAAATAAATTTATTTTTATTTGACCTTTAATGGCAGTTAAAATAATAAAACGTTACAAAATTTCATAGGAAACATTGTAAGATTTGCCCATGCTGAGAATACCCGGGATAAATTTTACCAAATAAATCCAATACATTTACATAAGTTCTAATTCTAGTTATTTAAAATTACTTTAAATATACAACATAAGTTTTTATAATTACTTATTATTAGAACAATATAAAATATCCAAACTGATGTATTTTTATTAGCACAATATAGAAAATATGACCAGTTTACTCTAAAAAATATGTTACCAATACTTTTATCAATTATAATTTGATTTTGAATTTCAATAAAATACACTACAAAACAGAGTATATTTTGTTATTACTTGTAACACAAGAAACGTATTAGTGTGAGGCCATAGTTTTGCCATGTTTGCAGGATAGTTTTATAATAATGGGTGTAACAACATAGTAAATAATTAGTAAAGATATATAATATCAGTCAATAGTCATGTATTTATTGCGGAGACAAAGAGTTACAATTGTATATGCAGTACTAGAGTACATGTTATATTTTCCGTACTTGAAAAATATATTGTAAAATTACATTATTTTAATTTTAACGTATATTGCAGTTAAAATAATAAAAACGTATAAGAATGTCAGTCGCACGAAGTAGGTATAGTATACTAAATAATTCAATTAAAATAAAACTTTTATGCTGAAAGTATTATTACAAAGAATGAACGCAAATATGAACCCACTCTTTTTAAATTTTATAATTACCCTCTCCAAGCTCCAAATTGTCAGCAATTTTCTTCCACACTTTCTCCTTGTATTCTGTATTCCGATATTTGTCATTCGACTGGTCATAAACTACAGGAAACTTCCTTATTTCTTCAATAAGTTTCTCCACATCCATGGCTGATGCCGCTTCTCAAAAGAGAATCTCTCAGGACCGCACCGTGCCCGTCATAAATTCTAAACCTGAACTATCTCACGGTGACCGGTTGCGGCCACGGTTGCGGCCCACGACGGTCTGGTGTCGGTGCGGAGTTGTCTGAACTTGCAGGTTAAATACTGCGCAGGCAATTTGTTTCACCGCTGTGGACGGCCAACAATCGGCCCGGACTCACGTGTCGGGCGCGGTGCGGTTATGTGTGTCCCAACCTTAAGTCGTTGGTCCCCAGGTTAAGTGTTAGAGAGGGCTTCATAGCCCTAACTTCGCCTGGTTCAAAATAAGACATATTTACTTTACTTATACTTTTACTTTAGTTAATCATTAATTCTCTATGTTGCTGTGAACTTGCAAATAACATTCAACTTTGTCAGTCAATTTGTAACTTGGCCTCCATTGGAATTGTTACTCCAAATACCAAGGCATAAATAGTGTTTCTTGGCCCATCAGAACACAGCATGGCCAGTTCTGATTAGAGTTGGACTAAATCAGTACCTGTAACGATTACTTCTGACTACCGTTACCCGATGGTTACTGAGTATTAATACTTGTTTAGATTACTGTTTTACCTGGGCCACCACTTTGTTCAATATCTACATTAAAGACATAACTCGAAGACTGAGCTGTAACCACCTACTCTTCGCCGATGATTTGAAACTGTAATGCGAAAGTTACTTACAATCAAGATGTTGCTATTAATCTCCAGGAAGATCTGATTCGGGTAGAGGATTGGTGGCCTGGAAAACGTAGCATGGCTTGTCAACTCGATAAGCGTGTGTCTGTATCACTTTTCCACCGAACCGTCCTCTCCAATAAAATTTGACTATTCTCCTGAGCGGCATAACACTGTCAAGAGTTACTTACAGTAAAAAGGTCTTGGAAGTGACCATTACATCTACACTCAAACTGGGGATGCACATTGTTCGGGTAGGCTTGCAGCCAGGCGGTGCGCCAAACACCGGCCTGTATACACAGATTTTCACAGCATTTCACTGATGATACTCTCTTTCAAGACTCTAACTGTACCTTGGTGCGCCAACATCTGGAGTACTGCTCTGTGCGATTTGGTCGCCACATTAGAAATATTTGATTGAAAGAATCTGGAGAGGGTCCAGAGGGCGATTTCTCGGGCTGGATGGGGCTAAGGTTGGTGCTATGGATACTCTAGAGGTCTCTACACTCGAAGTTGGCTATCCCTTCTCCAACTACCCGCTCTTGAAACAGCGCTTCTTAACATGTTTGCACAATATTTCGTGTTCCGCCTCGTTAACTCTAATGTGGACTGTTCACTGTAGCTACTGGTGAGGATTTGCTTCCGGGTTCCTGCTGGCACTAGATCCCAATATCTATTTGCTAGAGCCTCTGTTTGCCTCATCCATACTTGGCCAAACTCTACGATGCGAAGGATTTCAGCTTCATGGGAAACCTTTATTCCCTAACCACATAGGATTTCTTCGCTATCCTCAGTCCTAACCTTCAAACGGAATCTACAGACACTTAGTCAACCTACCTAACACACTGAAAACTCTTAAATCAGCAACACAACAAACAAACCACACACACACCCACACAGCTCGCACGCACGCACAATCACTCATACACACCAACTTTTGGAAATTCATATGCCTAAATTATTTATCCAATTGTTATCGTTAATATTCTTTTTATTTGTATTGTAATTTGCATTTTTTATCTGTAATTGTATGTACTGTTACTGTATTTATAAATTTATTACTGTATATCGCCATGTTATCTTTAAGTACTTTTGTTATTTTTGTTATTACACTCTCTCATTGTTAACTTGTTGTTAGAATTAATCACTGTTATGTTTTCTGATATATTTTCACCTCTTCTCTATGTTATTTGGTTCCTGCCGTTGGAAATAATTAAATAATTTTACAATATAAACTAAATAAAGTTATACCCGGTACTCTGATTAGTAGAGTCTTTAAAATCAATATTTCAGTATTGGTAACGTTTTAAATACTAGTGTATCTCTTAAAATCAGTATTTCCCCATATTTGTTACGGTTGGAAATTAGGGTATCTAGAAATCAGTATTTCACCTATTTGAAACGTTTTAAATACCAGAGACTCTACAATCAGTTATTTCACTATTTATAACGTTTCAAATACTACGACTCTAAATCAGTATTTTTGTACTTTCATTTTTACTGTACTAGACTCAAAATAAGTATTTCACTTATTTTGTAATGTTTTAACTTAACCATGAGGACTCTGAATCAGTATTTCACTATTTAAAAACGTTTCTCAAATACTACAGACTCTAAATCAGTTTGTTTAGTACTTACAATTTTTCAGTACTAGACTCAAAATAAGTATTTCACTATTTGTAAACGTTTTTTTATACTAGACACAATGAGATCAGTATTTCAGTATTTTAAAAGTTTTAAATACTAGTGGATTTAAATCGAGCATTTCTATTTCTGTATTCGTAATGCTTAAAATACTGAGTATTTTATGTAGTAAACACACAGTTTTGTAAATGCCTTTAACGTAATTATTATTATTCAAAAATTAAACGCACTTTATTGCTAAAAAACTCTATAAACATAATTTATTATTATTAAATACGTTTATTGCTATTAGAGTAGGTAGTAGTTCATGAATTGTACGATAAATTGAACTTCTACTACTTTGAATATGATTCAAAATTGGCTGCTGTTATACTGAAATATTCTTTAACTCTTATAAAAAATAAAAATTCTATTTTATCGGTATTTTAATTTTTGTTTGTGTGTATGTATGGTATATCATCAACAAGTTTTATATACGAAATACTTAAATAAGCCTTTGAAGAACATACATAAATATCTAATCATTAGTTTAACACAATTAAAACACTTTCAACAATGTATTATTAAATTGTTCGGTTTTCTTAGAAAACAATATATTTTTTATTGAATAAATTATTCAAGACTGAGATGGACACCGGGATTGATAAATGTATTTTACATTGTGAAGTATCAATATTTTCCAGTTGGAATGTTTACGATTCGATGGTAGGGCCTAATTATTTTGTATTTGTCACCCTCAAATCAGTAATTCATTTTCGGTATCAGTGAGGATATAAGTACTTCAGGACTTGTTAGGTCAACAGTTCGAGAAAATATCTGTATCTTGTAACCATATCTTAGTACTATCGATGCAAAGTATCTATTCATCGTAGTTTTTGGGTTCCTCAGTAACCGTAACAGGGGGGGGATTATACCTGGTGTAAATGTAACCGTTACAAGAGTACTGATTTACTGAAGTATCCGGTTAGATACCGGATAAAAGTAACGTTACATGAGTAACGATTTTGTAACTGAAGTATCCGTTCAGATACTGGACAACATTAACGGTACAAAGTACTGTTTACTGAAGTATCCGTTTCAGATATGGAGAAAAGTAACGGTACAAAGTACAGATTACCGAAGATAGGCGTTTCCGTTACAGATACTGGAGAAAAAGTAAACGTTACGAAGCGCTGATAACTGAAATGCCCGTCTCATCACTATTTCTGATTAAAGATTTTCTCGATAGTTACATTTAAACCAGCAAAACTGGTGTGGTTCTGCGACCGGTCCATTTGGTTGTCAAAACTTCACGGTTCCATGATCCTTTGTGAGGCTGAGACCAATAATTGGTTTGCTTAATTACGAACAGGCAGGTTCTGTATATGGTCAGATTGTTGTGAATGTGCTGGACGTGGAACGTAACTGATGTGTTGTAAACACTAATCGTTAGTTGTTTTATATCTTTAAATGGTTATGCGTATTGTAGAAATGTACTAGTATGCTCGTAAATTGTGGGCTTCAATGATATTAAATTATGTCACTATAATATACTCCACTTCATGAGCTAAAGTCCTTGTGGAATTTATGGGAAATCTGTATGAAATAGCAGAAGTCAAGGTGAGTCAGTACAGGTAAGTGAGATAAAAGCTACGAAACAAAATTTGGAGATGCGGTGTTGTGCTCTTGGAAATTTTCGTCCATTATTTAAAATTTTATTGTGAAAAACTGAAGTAAGACAGCACCATTTTATACCCAAAACCATTTTAGGAGGGTTTCCTGGAATGCAAACCGGATGGATTTTCTTGGAAGTAAATTAAATTTTCAGTGGCTCTTCTTCAGCTTACATTCAAGAGTTTTCTCGTTGTGATAAATAATATATTTTATTAAGCGTCTCGGAAATTTTTAATATACAGCTAAACGGTGTTTTTTTCATTTTCATGACCCATAACTTGTAAACCGATGTAATTATTCTACCGTCTTTCCACCTAAAACGGACTCACAGGCCGCCCTGGGGAGTTGGAAGATCGCCAGTGGCTTTAAAATGTATTCTTTTCAATGCTAAAATCAAATATTCACAATTTTGATTTACATTTCTTTAAAGTTTGAACTTTCGATATTCCCTGTAGTTTTTAAGTGTCTCTGTGGTTATCGGTAAAGATAGGAGTGCACCAAATCAAATGGCTTCGATGTTGCATGCATAATTTCAAGTATACAGCTCTATTTTATTCTGAGAGCGCATTATTGTGTTACTATGTTCACATTATAAAATAATGTTCATATTATTGTACTCAGCTTATTTGCACATTTATTTATTCTACGATTTTTCTCGTTGCCATCATGGTTACCCGTAGGACAAATGTAAAAATATTTATTTGCGGACAGCCTAATCCTATCATCAAAATCCATTGTTAGCATATATAAAAATGAAGCTTCATCCAAAAAAATTAATTCTTTAGGTTAATTTGTTTTCGTGAATCACAGACACCACAAATGAATTATTCCCAGCTTTAGTTGATTTGGCTTCGCTACAGCTCTGCAATAATTTCTGCTAGGTTGTTCCGTTAATATATTTACTCTCATCTTTAATCTGTAATCTTTAATCTGTTTAATCTTTAATCAGCTTTATTATTAATCGGTTTAATTCTTTAATCTCCACTTAGCTTGATGGTTTTTTTTTTTTGAGTATTTATACTAACCATTTAATTTCCCGTTAAAATTTTCGATAACAATTACTTTCGGTTGTCCTAGACAATTTTGATCCCCACCTGCAAACTCATAATGAGGGATGGAGAGAGGGAACTTAAAAATTGAAAAAATGCAACTTGTTTTTTATGTTTTTCAGGTTTTATGAGACAAGAACACATTGTAAAATAAAAATACGTCTGTTTGTGGGGGTAACGGACTGGTAGGTCCACGTCGTAAAACTGTCGGGGAGCTTTTCTTACCTACGTTTTAAGTGGGCGGACAGGTGGGTCCACTGGTCACCTGCCGGGACCACCTGTCAGGACTCACGGGTTTCTTTTGGCGAGGGGTTGGAAAAGGGATGCCGTACTCACACTGCAGCACTTGAACGGATTTTTTCGAATCTAAATCTACTATCTGCTAATAACTTTTTTCAGTTACAACTACAGAAAGAGACATCTACAGAAAGAATTAAACAAAATAATACACCATAAAACAAAGTCAGATTAGTTACACCATTTCTAACTTAAGAACTGGGCTGTAACGATTATAATGGTTTTTGCTTTATTGGATACGTTTTCGCCCCGGACTAGCCGAACAACGAGTATCCTTAAGGAGTGCACGGCAAAAAATAAGTAAACGAGAACAGGCTTTTATATATAAGTATTAGAGCTGTTAATTTTAGTTCAAACTGATTCTGTGTAAACATTGTTTTATGGGTAGCACAATCATTTGTGAAATTAATTTTATACCGCTATTTTTTAATTCGTTGTTTGGCCGTGAAAGCATTTGAGTAAGCTCTGATATAACCACACATTCTCATTTCAAACTCTTTCTGTAAATCCACTGAAGTTGAGCAGAAGTAAGAAAAATATTTAGATATATGAATTCTAAATAAAGTTTAGTTAATAAAACTCTACTTTTAAACTGTACACTGTATTAAATATCGAGTATTGCAATTGTGGTGAGTACGGAATACAGATATTCAAAGGGAATTTACTGTATATAACTTTTAGTATAAATTTTTAAAGACTGTTATTAAACGCCACAGTTTTTATTTACTTTTTACACACGTAGACTTCTCAGACATTTTTATTGTACCTTGATCGCAGGAAACAAAGCAAAATTAACTAGGGCACACAATATATTAAGTTTGGAATAAATTTTACGTTTGCCACGTAAGTCTACATTTTAAGACATATTTACTTGATTGTTTGGAAATAAGGGAAATATAAAACATTGGCGTCGCGATGTATAATTCAGGTCGAAACCGGAAGTGCTCTTACGAAATTGCATGCAATACCGTCGGGAAATACTAGTTATAACGCATGAATATTGTAATAGTGTATCTTTCAAAATACCCTTTACATCATTTGTGTTTATTTTTTACTAAACTCCATCATTTAAAAAAGTTAACGGGTTTACGGTTTATTTAACAAGGGAATAAAAAACTAATAGAGTTTAAGTATATATTTAAGAATTTGTTGGGAGTTTTAAGTCATGGTAATGCTTGTAATTAATCACATATATCTTTCTGTCCTTCCTGGATATTCATTATGAATTTAACGTTCCCTTTATCGCCAGCTGGATATAGCGATGAGTAGCAATTGGAAGTTTGAATGAAACTAGACCAAATTCTTTATCTGTTTATTTCATCGAATTGCTGTTTCGAGTGATATTTTACACCTATCGTTAGCGGCATACCGTCGGGATTATGTAAGTTAGTATGTCTCTGTAGGCAGATTAAGTTTCTGTTTACTGTTTGTTTTATATGCCAAGAGCCTCTATTTTAAAGGCAATAAAATGTTTTCGTCTGTAAGGTATCTTTTAAACATAATTGGATAAACTATAAATGTGATAAATTAGATTTAATTAATGGTTATTTTGATTAATTACAGTGTTAATAAAACAGTAATGCCTACTGGCCAATGGTATACTGGATTATGCAGTATTATACTAAACGATGGACCCAAGATAAGGATAAATAATATCAAACTCTTACTATATCGGCCATTTGGATAATGCCGAATTAATGAGATTAGTAATGTAATACTATGTGGAATTCGTTTCGATATAATCCCAATTAGTAAATGATCATATGTGGATTGTTTGAGTAACTGTTAATATTTTACTGCTTTATAGTCGCTGTGCGAATGTAGTGGAGGCATCACTGCACAGAAATGAAGGAACTTAAGTCCAGGTAGAAAAACTTATAAAAAGAAAAGTTGGAAGTTAGTCCTCGGGTGTTGGGGGTGGACTAAACTGTCCTACCCTGCAGAAAAAAGTGAAGTCGCCACCCTCATCTCAAAACTAAGCGTGGACCTACCGTCCCTACAATGTGTGTTGGATCTGTAAAAGGTGTTTATATTTCTGATGAAATTTACAACTCAATAGTCTGTCATGCTCTCAAAACCAACTGACGCACGTTCTTCATGGAAAATCACAATCTTAAGATAAATATTAATTTTGACTGACGACACGATGAACTAAGAGAGGGGATTGAAGTCACATTCTAGAATGCGATACGTGTGTTTACGATTAAGGTTCGTATTTCCCAGTTACTGAGCGAGTCTTACATCATGCAAACAGTATTCTGTTATTGTGACTGCTTACAACTACGTGAGAATAAGATCTTCCATCCGTTGCCTTGAAAAATATCATTTCAAACTTAGCATGTACACCACTAAAAATAAAAGGAGGTGTGTCATTATAAAAACGAAAAGGGTTGAATTTTTTTTTATTTGGCTTATTTATAAATCAAAATTCTGTATCCCTATTATTTTCAAATTTTAAAAAATTTTGTTATTGTAAATGGTAAAGTTAAATAAAACATTTACTTAAATTGGAATTTGAAATTCTTGTAAACACAGTTAAAAATTCTAACTCCGCGCCGTGGCTGATTGGTCGGTTTAGCTTCGTTGGTTTTGGTCGCACTGTTATGACAGGTTTGTGGTTATTATTTGTTATTTTAAATGTGTTGATTGACTAGCATTACGCGCTGTTCTTCGCATCGACTGAATTACGAATTGATTGCAGAGTGATTTAAAACTAATAATTTTCTTAAACATTATCAAAACATTTGATATCAATAGTATGACATAACTCCTCATAAACTCAGTTTCTCAACTTTTGTGTCCATTTAAAACAAATTAATAAACCTCAACTCATAGTTTACGATAATGAAATATCAGTGGTAAATTATTTTACCCTTTATTGTTGTAGTTGTGGTAAAACTGACGTATCTAGAACTCCACATTTCCAACGAATAAACATACAGTTATCTGCTTCTATCCACGTGCGGGACGCCGACCCACTGGAGGGGCAACGTAACTTTACCGGGCCCGTTCATTTTTCATGAGGCTCCGAG
>NW_025785819.1:0-11700 GCF_021130785.1 Homalodisca vitripennis | reverse complement strand
TTCCGTCAGATCCGGCTAGCTCCAACGGTTCGCCCGCTATGGGGCTTAAAAAAAATGTGCAGGGGTGAAGAATGCGCGATTTTTTGGGAATTTTTTTTGAGGGGGGGGAAAATGAAAAATTCTCATTTTTGGGGATTTTCCTGGTGGTTCAGTGGAAAGCTATCTGTGTACCAAATTTCAAGTCTCTAATCATCGGGAAGTAGTTTAGAAAAAGTATACGGATGATGATCAGTCGTTACAATGGGGTTTGTATATATATTAACTCGCCTTCGGCTCGCTGGGGGCTCGCCCCCAGGCCCCCAAAGTAAAAGCTTGAAAATTTCCCGGGGATAAGGGGGAAATTGGTGAGGGTTAAGCCCGGGACTTTAAAAGTAATGACAAGGGATTTAAAAATTGACCTTTTTCATAGATTTTTTTCCGGTTTTCGTAAAAATTTTTGACTTTGGGGGATTTTGGGGTTAAACCGTTGAGATAAGACAAAAAAATGACTGGACCTTTCTTTTTGGGAAAAATTTAATTTTGTCTTTGGATTTGTGCCCTAGATCTGATCTACGACCTATGGTTTAGCCGAAATGGCTCGGGGAAAAAAAGTCTGCACGGGTCAGTATCTTGAATTGTTTAGTAAAAACATAATAAAAACCGCCCTAAAGGCAGTATTTTAAGTCAAAACGGGGGGGTTTAAATATCACCGGGAACTATCTATCAAGGCGGGGAAAAATTTCCCCCTGGGTGGGTGATTAATGTTAAGGAGGTTAAAAAAGGGGGGGTTTAATTTGTCAGGTATTGTCTGGGTCATATGAACAAATTCCCCGGGGGGGTTAACGTTACC
This sequence comes from Homalodisca vitripennis, assembly GCF_021130785.1. Classification (NCBI taxonomy): domain Eukaryota; kingdom Metazoa; phylum Arthropoda; class Insecta; order Hemiptera; family Cicadellidae; genus Homalodisca; species Homalodisca vitripennis. The sequence continues at coordinate 10,871 of NW_025785819.1, read as the reverse complement.
GGGGGAAAGTCTCCAGGGGGGGTTTTCTGGTCATCCAGGGTCTTCCCAGGGGGGGGGGGTTTTTAAAAGATTTGGTGATGGTAAAAATTCGGACATGAGGTCTGGCAGGAAATTCCCTGGGGGGGTTTAATGTTACCCAAAAGGGGGGGTTTAAAACCCTCAGGGGGGTTGAATGTACAGGAGGTTATCAGGTTTACCAGGAAAACCCCGGGGGGGGGGGTTAATATTACCGGGGGTTTTGGGACAACCTTTGGGGTTTTTTAGAGGGTATTTGGGGCTGTGAACAAATAAAAAATTCCTCTGTCCCTATTACTATGACGCTTTGCTAACGCTCAGCCAACCCCGAAAATCACTGAACCTTTTCTGTAGTCACGTGATTTCCCAAATCCCGTTTAAAAATTTTTTTTTGAGTTCACCAACCCGGTTTTTTGCGCTTCAAGCCCGGAAAGTTAAAAATTTTTGGCGAAAATGTCCAATATTTTTACTTAATCGGTTTTGCGGTAAACTAAGGGAAAATTAGAAAAAATCATGGGCCTTTTTTGTAGGTCATTTATTTCCTAAATAAAAGTTAGTCTTTTTTGACCCCCGACCAATGGTTTCGCCGCTATCGACCCCAAAAACAAAAGTTTCGCGTAAAGTTTCAAAAAATGTACAAAATCACGTTTTTGGGCCAAACCAATCGAGATAGGGCAAAAGATTACGGACCTTTTCGTAGATCCGCCCCAATTTGCTAATTTGGGGGTCAATAGATTTGAGCTACGACCAAGGGTTCGGCCGCTATCGGGCTTGAAAATTATTTTTATCGAAAAAAATCTCGGGAAATTTCAAATGTTGAGCGTTTTGTCGTTAACCATGGAAGATAGAAAAAAAAAGTCATTAGACCTTTTTTGTAGTTCACTTATTCCTGCCATGAATTTTCCGTCAGATCCGAGCTAGCTCCAACGGGTTCGCCCGTATGGGCTTACAAAAAATGCCTGCAGGGGTGAAGAATGCGCGATTTTTTGGGAATTTTTTTGAGGGGGTTGAAAATGAAAAATTCTCACTTTTCGGGATTTTCTGGTGGTTTCAGTGGAAAGCTATCTGTGTACCAAATTTCAAGTCTCTAATCATCTGGAAGTAGGTTTGAATTTGTAAAAGTGAGTGAGTCAGTCAGTCAGTTACACTGCGGTTGTATATATATTAGACTCGCCTTCGGCTCGCTGGGAGCTACGCCCCCAGGCCCCCATGTGTACGCTTGCAAATTTCGGGGATGGAGCGGTTAAATTCACGCTTGCAAATTGGGGATAAGAAAGATTTGGTGATTGTTAAAATTCGGACTGAGGTCATGCCAGGAAATTCCCGGGGGGGGGGGGGTTTAATGTTACTGGGGGGTTAAGACACAGGGGGTTTCTGGTTTACCGGAACTTCCCAAGGGGGGTTAAGGATATGGGTTGTTAGAATGGACATGAGATAAGCCAGGAAATTCCCTAGGGGGGGGTTAATGTTACCAGGGTGGTTAACACTCGGGGGGTTTTAAATTTTTATCAGGAGATTATTGGTTACAAGGAAATTCCAAGGGTGTTTAATGTAACCTTCGCTAACGCTCAGCCAATTCACGATGTGCTTCAGTAGAGGGTATATAGTCAGTGTTTTACTAATTTTTAACCAAAGTTTTGATTTAAAGAGCTTTTTTACGGTTTAAACCGTTAGAGATACGACAAAAAGTGACTGGACCTTTCTTGTCGGAAAATTTAATTTTCTCTTTCAAATTTCCTCAGTTTAAGCTAGGGACCTATAATTTTAGGCAGTACAGATTAGGACAAAAGGCTGCACTGGGAGTTTAAAAAATCACGTAAAACTTAAAAAATCAATACTTTAAACGCGTTATGCAGCCAAACCGTTGAGGATAGGGCAAAATGTTACTGAACATTTTTTGTAGATCACGCAATTTCTTAAATCCTTTTAAAAGTTTGTTTTGAGCTACGACCAACCGTTTAGCCGCTATCGAGCCCGAAAGGTAAATTTTTAGGCGAAAATTTCCAAATATATTTTCACTTAATCACGTTTTGCGGCCAAACCAATGGGATAGAGTAAAGAGTTCTGGCACATTTTTTGTAAATTACCTCATTTCCTAACTCCAAGTCTTCTTATTTTTGACCTCCGTCCAATGGTTTCGCCCCCTATCGAGCCCGAAAACAAAAGTTTCACGAAAATTACAAAACAATTGCACTAATCACGTTTTTCGGCCGAACCACTGGAGATAGAGCAAAAAGTTACTGGACCTTTTCTGTAGATCGGCAATTTGCTAATTTGATGGGTCAATCAGATTTGAGCTACGACCCTACCGTTCGGCCCTATCAGGCTCGAAACTTTATTTTAAGCAGAAAAATCTCGGAATGTCAAACTTTTCCCCCGTTTTGTCGCTTTAACCACACGAGATGGACAAAAAGTCCTGGACCTTTTTTGTAGTTAACTTCATTACTGAAAAACGATTTTTCGTCAGATCGAAGTAGCTCTAACGGTTCACCCGCTATCAGGCTTACAAGAAATGCCTGCAGGGGTAAAGAATGCGCGATTTTTTAGGAATTTTTTTGAGGGGTTTAAAAGTAAAAAAGTCCGGTTTTCAGACTTTTTTCCCCCGGGTCATATTTTGAAGGGTACCTGCGTGCCAAATTTCACGTTTCCAGCACTTCTAGAATATGTCAGAATTTGTATCTTATATCTTGAGTCAGTTTTCACATGCGGCTGTATAGTATTTAGACTCGCCTTGGCTCGCTGGGGGCTACCCCCCCGGCCCCCATGATGTAGCTTGCAAATTCGGGGATAAGAGAGATTTGGGGGGTTTTTTTTAAAAATTTCCCACGTGAGGCATACCGGGAAATTCCCTAGGGGGGGGGGTTTAATGTTAAGGGGTTTAATTTATCAGGAGGTTATCTGGTCATTCAGGAAATTCCCGGGGGTGGTTAAAGGATTCGGTGTTTGGTAAATGTGATGTAGCTTGCAAATTTTGGGGAAAGAGGATTTGGTGGTTTTTAAAATTCCGCCACATGAGATATGCCAGGAAATTCCCTGGGGGGGGGGGGTAAACGTTACCGGGGGAAAAGACAAACCCGGGGGTTATCTGGTATACCAGGAACTTCCCAGAGGGGGTTAAGAGATTTGGTGATTGGTTAAAATTCAGACATGAGGTCAACCAGTATATTCCCTGGGAGGGTTAATGTTACCGGGGGGGTTAACAATCAGGGGGTTTAATTTACTCAGGAGATTATCTGGTCATACCGGAAATCCCGGGGGGGGATTAATGTTACCGGGGGTTAATGAAACACCCCAGGCCCACCTTACGGTGTTGGCCAAATTCGGGGATAAGCGGAATCGGAATTAAAATTGGACCCATTTTATTGAATATTTCAGTTTTAATCAAAGTTTTGACTTTAAGTATTTTAGGGGTTTAAACCCGTTAGAGATACGGAAAAATAACTGGACCTTTCTTGTCGGAAATTTAATTTTGTTTTTCAATTGTGACCTCAGTTTTGATCTACGATTAGGGTTTTTAGTCGGTAAAAACGCTTGGCTTTAAAAAAAGTCTGCACTGGTCAGCTATCTTGAATTGTTTAGTATAAACATAAAAAAACCGACATTAAGGCAGTTTTTAAGTCGAACAGGGGGTTTAAAAAACAGAGGAGACAATCTAGTCAAGCCGTGAAGTTCCCGGGGGGGAGATTAATGTCAAAGGGGGTTAAGACATCAGGGGGTTTAATTTAGCAGGAATTGTTGGTCATATGAACAAATTCCCGGGTGGGGGGGGGTTAATGTTACAAGGGGTTAATGACACACGTGGGCATTTTTTAGAGGGTGTTGTGTCTGTAACTTTTTTAAAAAACACTTGTCCCTATTACTATTGAAGCTTCACTAAGCTCAGCCAACTCCCGACGTGGAGGGGGGGGGGTTTTTAGTCACTCGTTAACGTTGTAATACAAGGTCAAGCTGGAACCAGCATGAAGCGCACTAAAATTTGGTTTGAAAAATTTAAAACACCTAAAAGTAACGACGAAGAATTTGTCATTTAGAGCATTTATCAGGCTTACGGAAAGATAAACGATAGAAAGTGTGAACCTTTTTTGATCCTATCAATAGCTAGTTAAAAAAAATTTACTTTTAAGGTAGGGCTAACGGTTCGGCCAATATCGAACCCAGAAGGTAAGTTTTTGAGTAAAATTTTTAACATAATCACGTTTTAAAGGCTAAAACCGGAAGATAGAGTAAAATTTTCACTGAACCTTTTTTGTAGATCGCGTTAATTAGTAAAAAAAATCAAATTTTTAATCTGTGCTAAAATTAGGAGTTTAGCCCCAATAAAACCCAAGAAAACAAAATCTTCCGTAAAACTTAGAAAATCAATACTTTAAAACGGTTATGCGGCCAAACCTTGGGGGGTAGGGCAAAAAGTTACATGACCTTTTTTGTAGATCACGCATTTACTAAATCCCATTGAAAATTTGTTTTTGAGCTACGACCAACGGTTTAGCCGTATTGAGCCCGAAAGATAAATTTTTAGGCGAAAATTTCAAAATATTTTAATTAGTCGCATTTTGCGGCCAAAACTAAATGGTATAGAGTAAAAAATTACTGAAGGTTTTTTTTGTAGATCACTTCATTTCCAATCTATCTTTTGATTTATTTTGCCCTCCGACCAAATGGTTTCGCCGTTATCGACCTCCCAAAAAAAAACTTTTCACGTAAATATTACAAAAAAATTGTACATAATCACGTTTCTCGGCCAAACCAATGGAGATGGGCAAAAAGTCACTGGACGTTTTTCTGTGATCTTGCGATTTGCTAATTTGATGGGTCAATCATTTGAGCTACGACCTACCGTTCGGCCGCTATCGGGCTCGAAACTTTATTTTAAGCGGAAAAATCTTGGAAGTCAAATGTTCGAGCGTTTTTTTCGTTAACCATGGAAGAAAAGAGCAAAAATTCACTGGAACCCCTTTTTTTTTAGTTCATTTCATTCCTGATTATGAATTTTTGTCAGATCCGAGCTAGCTCCCAAAGGTTCGCCCTATCGGGCTTACAAAAAAGGCCTGCAGGGGTAAAAATGCATGAATTTTTTTCGAATTTTTTTTGAGGGGTTTTAAAAGTAAAAAAAGTCCGGTTTTCAGACTTTTCCTCGGATCATATTGTGAAAGGTACCTGCGTGCCCAAATTTCAAGTTTCCAGCACTTTAGAACTATGTTAGAATTTGTATATATCTGTCAGTCGTTTAGTGAGTCGTCATTACACATGCGGGCTGTATATTATATGGGTTTGCCTTCGGCTCGCTGGGGGCAGCCCCCCCGGCCCCCAAAGTAAAACCTTGCAAATTCGGGGTAAGCGGAATTCGGTGACTGGTTAAGTCCGGACATTAAGTAAATGACAAGGGATTTAAAAATTTGACCTTTTTTTATAAAATTTTTTTCCGGTTTCGTAAAAATTTTGATTTGAGGGCATTTTGCGGTTTTAAAAACCCTTAGAGTACGACAAAAAGTGACTGGACCTTTCTTGTTGGGGAAATTTAATTTTGTCTTGGATTGTGCCCTCAGATCTGATCTACGACCTATGGTTTAGCCAGAAATGAGCTCGGGGGAAAAGTCTGCAGGGTCGCTTATCTTGAATTGTTTAGTATAAACATAATAAAAACCGACCTCAAGGCAGTATTTTAAGTCGAACGGGGGTTTAAATATCACCAGGAGACTATTAGTCAAGGCGAGAAATTCCCTGGGTGGGTGTTAATGTTGGAGGTTAAGAAAAAGGGGGGGGGTTTTTAATTTTCGTCGGATATTGTCTGGTCTATGAAAATTCCCAGGGGGGGTTAAAAGTTTACCGGGGGATAAGTTCCGGGGGTTATCTGGTCATACCAGGATTTCCCAGGGGGGGGGGTTAAGAATTTGGTGACTGGTAAAATTGGACATGGGTCATGGCAGGAAATTCCTGGGGGGGTTTTTAAATGTTACCGGGGGGTTAACACTCAGGGGGTTGAATGTACAGGGGTTTCGGGTTTTCATACCAGGAAACCCCGGGGGGGGGGGGGTTTTAATATTACCGGGGGTTAATGACACATTGGGCCTTTTTTAGAGGGTATTGTGTCTGTGAACATAATAAATTTTTCCTCCTGTCCCTATCTACTATTGACGCTTAGCTAACGCTCAGCCAACTCCCGAAGTCACGAACCTTTTCTGTAGATAAAGTGATTTCCTAAATCCCGTTTAAAATTTGTTTTTGAGTTCGACCAACCGTTAGCCGCTATCAAGCCCGGAATGTAAATTTTTAGGCGAAAATGTCCAATATTTTCACTTAATCGCGTTTTGCGGTCAAATAAGGGAAATATAGTAAAAAGTCACTGGACCTTTTTTGTAGGTCATCTTATTTCCTAAATAAAACGTTAGTCTTATTTTGACCTCCGACCAATGGTTTCGCCGCTATCGACCCCAAAAACAAAAGTTTCGCGTAAAAGTTACAACAAAATTGTACATAATCACGTTTTTCGGCCAAACCAATCGAGATAGGGCAAAAGATTACTGGACCTTTTCTGTAGATCGCGCAATTTGCTAATTTGATGGGTCAATCAGATTTGAGCTACGACCAACGGTTCGGCCGCTATCGGGCTTGAAACATTATTTTTATCGAAAAAATCTCTGGAATTTCAAATGTTCGAGCGTTTTGTCGCTTAACCATGGAAGATAGAGCAAAAAGTCATTAGACCTTTTTTGTAGTTCACTTCATTCCTGACCATGAATTTTCCGTCAGATCCGAGCTAGCTCCAACGGTTCGCCCGCTATCGGGCTTACAAAAAATGCCTGCAGGGGTGAAGAATGCGCGATTTTTTTGGGAATTTTTTTGAGGGGTTGAAAATGAAAAATTCTCACTTTTCGGGATTTTCCTGGTGGTTACACGTGGAAAGCTATCTGTGTACCAAATTTCAAGTCTCTAACTCATCTGGAAGTAGGTTAGAATTAGTATACGTGAGTAGTCAGTCAGTCAGTTACACATGCGGTTGTATATATATTACGTGAATTAATTCGGGGATAAGCGGGGGGGAGTTCGGTGGATTGGTTAAATTCAGACGTGAAGTTTCCAAATTTTATGTATCCGTTCTCGAGAATCTTACGGGTCGTAATGCTTCGCTAACGCTCAGCCAAAAGATGTGTGGTGTATAATATTAATCAATTGATGTGGTAGAAGAGTTAAGTTATGTGTTCGTGAAATTTGGAGACAAGAAGAATTTGGTTTTAACCAAAGTCAGAGGACGAATGTAATAACCATAGGTTCATTTTCCGGATTTACCCAAACTTTTGACTTTGAGGGGGTTTTGCTTTACGGCTTAACCGTTAGAATATACGTGACAAAAAAGTGACTGGACTCTTTGATTGTCGGAAATTTAATTTTATCTTCGATTCTGGTGGTCCGATTTTAGCTACGACGTTGGTTTAGCCAAGTACGGAGCTGTGGCGAGAAAGGACTGCACTGGTGGGTATTGAGAATTATTTAGTGTAACTAACACAACACCCCAAACCCTGTGTGTCATAATTATAAAGTTGTTTAGGGGTCGTTTAATTCTATCAGAGGTTTATCTTGTCAAGCTCAGGAAATTCCCGTGGGGGAGGGGAGAGATTAATGTTAAAGGGGGTGTAGACAATCAGGGGGGTTTACTTTAGTCACGGATATTTTAGGGTCATCTGAATAAATTCCGGGGGGGGGGTTATTGTTACAGGGGGTTAGTTACTGACACACGTGGGCCTATCTTTTAGAGGAGTGCTGTCTCTTTGAACATAATAAAATAAACCACTCTGTCCCTAATCTACTATTTGAAAATCCACTAACGCTCAGCCAACTCCCGACGTGGAGGGGGGTTATAGTCACTCGTTAACGTTAGTAATACAAGGTGAAGCTGGAACCAGCACGAATCGCACTAATTATAGTTGCAAGATATAAAACCCCTAAAATTGGACGACAAATGAATTTTGCTTTTAGAGCCATGTACCAGGCTTACGGAAAGATAGATAAGTAAATACAGCTGTAGCACCTTATTGTTAGCACCACTCAAATAGCTAGTTACAAAAAAATTTACATTTAAGCTAGTCGCTAACGGTTCGGGCCCATATCGAGCCCAGATTTAGATTTGTGATTGAACATATCACCCATACCTCACGTTTTACGGGACCACCAAGGCCGCACGAGACCAATTTGACCTTGCCCTCTAAAAGAAGCCACATAGCATTATTTTGTATTAACATCAATGCGATTTTTTTTCTACCTAGAACTTAAGGTTTCCGTGAACAGAGTCTGAAAACAAAATCTTCAGTACAAACTCAAAAAAATCAAAAACATTAAAACGCGTAAAGCGCGCCAAACTAATGAGGAGATAGGCAAAAAAGTTTATTGACCTTTTTTTGTAGATCACGCGAATTACTCAAATCCCATTCGCAAATTTGTTATGAGCTACGACAAACGGGTTTAGTCGCTATCGAGCCCGAAAGGTAAATTTTTAGGCGAAAAATTTCAAAATAATTTTAATGTAATCGCGTTTTGCGGCCAAACCAAATGAGATAGAGCAAAAAGTCACTGGGACTTATATTGTAGTTCGACCTTCATTAATTTTGATTATGAATTTTTCGTCATATCGAAGCCGTGTCCAACGGTTACGGGCTATAGGGCTTCAAAGGAAAGCCTGAGGGGGCAAAACAGGGGTCCGTTCGGGAATTTTTTTGAGGGGTTCAAAAGTTAAAAAATCCGGTTTTCCGACTTTTCCCGGTGGTTTGAAGACTCCAGCTACGTGGTGCAAAATTTGTGTTTCCACACTTCTAGAAGTGGGTTAGAATTTGTATACCCTATCAGTGAGTCAGTGAGTGAGTTACACATGCGGCTGTATATATATGGGATAACCGTTAGAGATACAAGAAAAAGTGAATGGACCTTTCTTGTCGAAAATTTAATTTTGTCTTTCGATTGTGCCCTCAGATCTGATCTACGACCTATGGTTTAGCCAGAAATGAGCTCGGGAGAAAAGTCTGCACGGGTCAGCTATCTTGAATTGTTTAGTATAAACATAATAAAAACCGACCTCAAGGCAGTATTTTAAGTCGAACAGGGGGTTTAATATCACCAGGAGACTATCTAGTCAAGGCGAGAAATTCCCTGGGTGGGTGATTAATGTTAAGGAGGTTAAGACAAGAGGGGGTTTAATTTCGTCAGGATATTGTCTGGTCATATGAACAAATTCCCAGGGGGGGTTAACGTTACCGGGGGATAAGTCTCCAGGGGGTTATCTGGTCATACCAGGATCTTCCCAGGGGGGGGGGGTTAAGAGATTTGGTGACTGGTAAAATTCGGACATGAGGTCATGGCAGGAAATTCCCTGGGGGGGTTTAATGTTACCAGGGGGGTTAACACATCAGGGGGTTGAATGTACAGGAGGTTATCAGGTCATACCAGGAAATCCCGGGGGGGGGTTAATATTACCGGGGGTTAATGACACACTTGGGCCTTTTTTAGAGGGTATTGTGTCTGTGAACATAATAAATATTCCTCTGTCCCTATCTACTATTGACGCTTAGCTAACGCTCAGCCAACTCCCGAAGTCACTGAACCTTTTCTGTAGATCACGTGATTTCCTAAATCCCGTTTAAAATTTGTTTTGAGTTACGACCAACCGTTTAGCCGCTATCAAGCCCGGAATGTAAATTTTTAGGCGAAAATGTCCAATATTTTCACTTAATCGCGTTTTGCGGTCAAACTAAGGGAAATATAGTAAAAAGTCACTGGACCTTTTTTGTAGGTCATCTTATTTCCTAAATAAAACGTTAGTCTTATTTTGACCTCCGACCAATGGTTTCGCCGCTATCGACCCCAAAAACAAAAGTTTCGCGTAAAAGTTACAACAAAATTGTACATAATCACGTTTTTCGGCCAAACCAATCGAGATAGGGCAAAAGATTACTGGACCTTTTCTGTAGATCGCGCAATTTGCTAATTTGATGGGTCAATCAGATTTGAGCTACGACCAACGGTTCGGCCGCTATCGGGCTTGAAACATTATTTTTATCGAAAAAAATCTCTGGAATTTCAAATGTTCGAGCGTTTTGTCGCTTAACCATGGAAGATAGAGCAAAAAAGTCATTAGACCTTTTTTGTAGTTCACTTCATTCCTGACCATGAATTTTCCGTCAGATCCGAGCTAGCTCCAACGGTTCGCCCGCTATCGGGCTTACAAAAAATGCCTGCAGGGGTGAAGAATGCGCGATTTTTTGGGAATTTTTTTTGAGGGGTTTGAAAATGAAAAATTCTCACTTTTCGGGATTTTCCTGGTGGTTACACGTGGAAAGCTATCTGTGTACCAAATTTCAAGTCTCTAACTCATCTGGAAGTAGGTTAGAATTAGTATACGTGAGTGAGTGAGTCAGTCAGTCAGTTACACATGCGGTTGTATATATATTAGATAACCGTTAGAGATACAAGAAAAAGTGAATGGACCTTTCTTGTCGAAAATTTAATTTTGTCTTTCGATTGTGCCCTCAGATCTGATCTACGACCTATGGTTTAGCCAGAAATGAGCTCGGGAGAAAAGTCTGCACGGGTCAGCTATCTTGAATTGTTTTAGTATAAACATAATAAAAACCGACCTCAAGGCAGTATTTTAAGTCGAACAGGGGGTTTAATATCACCAGGAGACTATCTAGTCAAGGCGAGAAATTCCCTGGGTGGGTGATTAATGTTAAGGAGGTTAAGACAAGAGGGGGTTTAATTTCGTCAGGATATTGTCTGGTCATATGAACAAATTTCCCAGGGGGGGTTAACGTTACCGGGGGATAAGTCTCCAGGGGGTTATCTGGTCATACCAGGATCTTCCCAGGGGG
>NW_025785818.1:0-20631 GCF_021130785.1 Homalodisca vitripennis | reverse complement strand
GATTTAAAAAAATTATGGCAGTTATCTTGTTCACAAACTCGTGTATTATATTGCATAAGCCCATACATATGTGTGTGTGCATAGTACGTTTTTGGATTATGACACTTTTGGGTTCCAGGAGTCATGATCAGAGAAAAGATTTCTGTGATGAGTATGAGACAGATTTCTATGAATATTACATGACATATACTGATATAAAAATGGCTAATTATGACATTCAACACTTATTTTTCAGTATAGTAAACCAAAAAGTATAGGTCCACTGTCAGATACCAGACGCTGCACTAAGAGGAAGGTGAATCGGAGCTTATTTATTAGGTAAGATAGAGTAATGTTCATAACGTGGACTAGTACCAGATGTAACTATGTCTAAAAAAAGTCCACATTTTGGACTACAGTTATTTTATTAAAATATTTGTAATTACCAAATTAGAGAAAGCATATGGACATTTCTGTAAAGCATCATACTAGTCATCTTGATAGGATATATCACTCAATCAAATATTGAGCAATTTATTATTGGCTAGTCAGTGAAGATAAAAAATACAGAACACTACACAAGGCACACTTTTTCCACTTAAGGCCACCAAAACAAGTGGAATGCACACCTTTATGGCACACTTAACAAGAAAATTATTGCAAATTATTTTACTAATTTCTAAACAAAGTAAACATTCATTAGAACGAATAAATAAGTAATTGGAATACTATGTAAACTATAGTATATTAATTAAATAAATAATATTATGTGGTGTAACAAGACAGTTGGTACCCTGTATGTCAGTACAATAATTTAGTTTTATGTTGTTTCACGTGTGGCAATATGTTTTGCAAGTTGTATGACGTAGAGGGTGAGCTGATTCTAATAAATGGCTCTGGTTGGTCGGCTGGCATATACCACCTCACCTGATGCTCGTGTCCAATCCCACGCCTCAGCCCCTGCTACCTTTGTATCGCCCCAGTCCTCCCCAGACCATGAAAAGATGCGGTCGGTTCGGCCGAAGTGCGTTAACTTTCAAACATGTGTTTAATTTACCAGCCCGGTTACCTCTAGGCTATGATCCGACTACCACCGTAATGTCGAATCACGACATTACAAACTGGCGACGAGGCAGTTTAAGAAACGCGCAGCAAGAAGACATTGATCATTCGGGAGTGCAAAGATGTCGGTGTAGACAGGTGCACGGACGCTTCAGTGTAGTAAGGTACACAAGTGCGGTGTAGGAAGGTACACACAACAATTGATTCGCATCAATTTCAGTGCAAACATTAATGTCGGATTGTGTTAGTGAAATCGGCCTCTTTTCATAGACAGTTTATTTAACGAAGATCCTGAGTTCAACATGGCGACCGGAATAATAGGCTCGTTGGGACCCTATGACAGTGCGGAGGAATCTTGGTCATCTTATGTCGAAAGGTTCGAACTTTTCATAGATTGCAATGACATTAAAGCTGAAAAGAAAGTGAGTACCTTGTTAACAGTCATAGGTGTTTAAAACGTATAATTTGTTAAAGGATTTGTGTACGCCAAACAAGCCTAGTTCTAAGACATTCAAGGACATTGTGCAAATTCTACAAGATCATGTCAGTCCTAAACCGTCGTTCATTGCGGAACGGTACAAATTTAGTTTACGCAACCAACATGAAACATGAAACAGTTGGTGAATACGTTGTGCAACTAAAAAAAACTATCAACATACTGTGAATTCAAGACAAGTTGCCGGACTATTTGCGAGATCGCCTGGTAAGCGGTCTGCGGAGTGATACTATCAAGAAACGCCTGATTGGAGAAGTAGACTTAACCTTCGACAAAGCGATGCAGCTGGCCCTGTCCCTGGAGGCGGCGGAGCGGCAGACGACGTCCATGGCTTATACAGCAACATGGCGGCAGGGGATGAAGATGTAGCAGTTCAGACCATCTCCACATCAACATCAACATCAGAGGAAACGTTTCCAGCCTAGGAGGGAGGAGAATGTGTCAAGTGATAAAATGTGTTGGTGTTGTGGCAAAGGTGGCCACGTCACAAATGTGTGCAGGTATAGAAATTACAAATGTAATTTTTTTAGTAAGATGGGTCATCTGGAGGAAAGTGTGTAAATCAAAATTAGGCCTAAATTCAGGTAAATCAACCACTTCAAATTTTAATAGTAATAAGAAGTTTCCCCAGCACAAAGGCAAAGGCAAAAAAGCAGAATTTTCAATATAAGCAACATTATGTATCAGAAAGTACACCTAACCCTAGTCAAATTACTGCAAATGTAAACTATGCACAATGTAGGCCTAATGTAAATGATGAAGTTTATGATTTAAGTAACTTGTTTTCTATACAAGATAGGCATAACGAGTTTGTAAGCCTAGGAAGATTAAATCATGTGAGAGTTGATCCCGATCAAGGTTAACCTCAAATTGGAACATAGGTTAGTAGTTTTCGAGGTTGATAGCGGAGCTTGTGTCAGTGTTGTCTCTGAGAATTTTTTTAAGGCTAATCTTAATCACATTCCGCTAAAGAGTACCAGTCTAATTTTAAGTTTTACACGAGTGAGCAAATTCAACCTTGGGTAAGTTATTAGTAAATGTTGAGTACAACAAATGTTAATAAAGCTCTAGAACTCTATGTAATTGCAAAAGGTGCAAACCCGCTTATGGGGAGAGATTGGATCAGGGATTTACAAGTATCAGTAACCATACCTCTTAATGTAAACAGTCTAGTAGGACAGTATAAGGAAAACAATGTACATGTAAACAAACCACCTATCGATAGGCCCAGTTCCGACAATGATATTGTCATGAGTTTGTATCAAGAATTTCCAAATGTGTTTACTGAAAGCTTAGGTTGTTATACAGGAGACCCAGTTAAGCTTAATCTTAAACCAGAGGTAAAACCAAAGTATTTTTAAACCAAGACCAATGCCGTTTTCACTAAAATGTAAAGTGGACAAGGAACTAGATAGGCTAGTTGAGAATGAAATTTTGACACCTGTAGACAGTAGTGAATGGGGTACACCTATTGTCCCTATCTTAAAGAAAAATGGACAGTTACGCATATGTGGTGATTTTAAGGTATCTCTTAACCAATACTTGGAAATAGACAGATATCCAGTACCTAGAATAGAAGAGTTGTTCACCTCTTTACAGAAAGGAGTAACCTTTTCTAAATTAGATTTATCTAATGCTTATCAACAAGTCAGACTGGATGACAGTTCTAAGAGGTTTGTACCATCAGTACACACCGAGGTTTGTTTGTTTACAATCGTATTCCGTATGGAATATCTTCTGCACCTGGTATTTTTCAACGTATCATGGAACAGATATTGGCAGGTATTGAAGGAATATCATGTTTTTTGGATGACATTCTGATAACTGGTAAAAATCAAGCTGAACACTTAGCCAGGTTAAAAGCTGTTTGTCAAAGGTTAAGTGAAAATGGTTTGACAGTGAGCAAAGATAAATGTCAATTTTTTTGTCCATCCATTGAATATCTTGGTCATGTGTTGAGCAAGGAAGGTCTTAGCACCTCTCCAGCTAAAGTTGAAGCAGTCTCAAAGGCCACCTGTGCCTACTAATGTCACTCAGCTCAAGGGATTTTTTAGGATTAGTTAGCTATTACTCCAAGTTTGTGCCTAACCTGGCAACTCCAATGTATCAGTTACTAAGGAAAGACACACCTTTGCATGGACGCAGCCTGTAAAAAATCTTTTGATGTAATTAAGCAAAAATTAATTTCAGCTCCTATATTGCTCATTACAATCCTGATTTACCTTTAAAGTTGTACACAGACAGTAGTTCATATGGGTTGGGCTGTGTCCTAACTCAAATCCAAAGTGATAACAGTGAAAAACCTATTTGTTTTGCATCAAAGTCGTTAAACTCAGCAGAGCTCAAGTATTCTGTTATTGATAAGGAAGCACTCGCAATAGTGTTTGGAATTAAGAAGTTCAACCAATACTTGTTTTGCAGAAGGTTTACTCTCGTCACAGATCATAAGCCTTTGATATCGTGTTTGGTCCAAGAAAGGATTACCAGCGTATGCAGCTAGTAGGCTACAACGCTATGCCTTGTTTTTTTCTGCTTATGACTTTGATATTGAATACATCCGTTCCAAAGCTAACGGACTGCGGACGGTTTGTCAAGGTTACCTTTAAATGTAAATGACTTAAGACAAAACCTAGAGGAACCAGATCAAGTAAGCTACATAGGTACTTATTTCAATATATTGAGGAAAGTGAAATACCCCTTAACTTTAAAGATGTTAAGCGAGAAACCCGTTTAGATCCTGAATTAAGTAAGGTTTTAAATTATGTTTGTCATGGTTGGCCAGAGAAGGTAATTAGTGAACTTAGTGCTTATGCGCAAAGACAAAATGAGTTAACTATAGAACAAGAAATATTGATGTATGGTCATAGAGTTGTAGTACCGAAAGTGTTAAGAAAACAAATGTTGAATGAATTGCACACAGGTCATCTTGGTATTGTAAAGATGAAGTCCATAGTCGTGGTTATATGTATTGGCCAGGAATAGATAAGGATATTGAGTGTTAGCAAGCAGTTGTAAACCATGTCAAAGTGAAAGGCAAAATCCATCAAAAAGTGTATTGCATGTGTGGGAGTATCCCGAAATCCATGGCAACGGATCCATTTGGATTTTCTTGGTCCATTCAATTCTAAATTATATTTAGTAATAATTGATGCACACAGTAAATGGCTCGAAGTCGAGGAAGTCACTTCTACTTCCGCTAAACAAAACAATAAACAAGTTGAGACCTATGTTTGCGAGGTACGGTTTACCTCAACATATTGTATCAGATAATGGCCCACCTTTCATTTACATTTGAATTTAGCCAATTTCTGAAGTCAAATGGAATTCGGCATACTTTCACACCACCTTACCACCCAGCCAGTAATGGTCAAGCGGAAAATTCAGTTAAGACAGTAAAGAAAAGATTTGAAATGTGCTTTACTTAGCAACGACAATTCTGAATTAGCTTTATGTAAATTTTTACTAGCTTACAGAAATTGTGTACATAGTACAACCAATGAGTCACAGCAAAACTTATGTTTTAATCGTAATTTACGAACAAGACTAGATTTAATCAAACCTAATTTACTTGAAAATTGTACACCGTAACCAAGGAAAAACAAATTGTAAATTTTGGTGGAAGCAAAACTCGTGAATTATTGGTAGGACAGCCAGTACTAATCAGAGATTTTAGAAGTAAGGGTAAATGGACGGAAGGTAGAATTCATAAAAAACTAAGTCCTGTATCTTATTTTTTGTCATACTAGATAATGGTATTATCTGGAAACGTCATATCAATCAATTGCTAGGAATGCAGACACAGTTAGATTTAAATGACAATGAATTAAATCCTAGAGATATATATTTGCCAAGTACAGTGACTAGTAAGAATCATCTTGAAGCTGGTAGTCGACAGTCTATGTCACCCCCTGCGTTATTTTCGCCCAGACCAGGTAGTAGTTCCGAAATAGCTGGCACCCCTCCATCGAGTCGGAGTGTGACTTGTCACCCCCGCACCGCCTGACCTTGTCTCCAGCTGAGGTACTACCAGTCTGATCGGTCACAACAAACCCACACTGTTCATACGCCGCTATCCGGCTAGGCAGAAAAAACCCGTAAGCAAATAAACTTATAATTATTCAAAAATGATTTTTATGATATTATGTGAGTGTATAATCTATTCTGATTTCTATGTATTCTTATCTTGATTAATTGATTGAAAGGGGGGTTTATTGAGGACACAATAATTATCCATGTTTTGATATTTTATTAGGTGTGCTATATTACGTTATGTACTTGATTTCATTATCCGTATTCATTTCTACTTGTGTGTAAATTGTGTTTCATGACTTATCATATTTCTTTTATTACTTGTATTCATGTTGTATTATCTTTCAACTTTTAGGGGGGAAGAGTTATAGTATATTAATTAAATAAATAATATTATGTGGTGTAACAAGACAGTTGGTACCCTGTATGTCAGTACAATAATTTAGTTTTTATGTTGTTTCACGTGTGGCAATATGTTTTGCAAGTTGTATGACGTAGAGGGTGAGCTGATTCTAATAAATGGCTCTGGTTGGTCGGCTGGCATCATACCACCTCAAACCCGATGCTCGTGTCCAATCCCACGCCTCAGCCCCTGCTACCTTTGTATCGCCCCAGTCCTCCCCAGACCATGAAAAGATGCGGTCGGTTCGGCCAGTGCGTTAACTTTCAAACATGTGTTTAATTTACCAGCCCGGTTACCTCTAGGCTATGATCCGACTACCACCGTAATGTCGAATCACGACATTACAGTAAACCATGGCACAAGACCACACAAAAAAAATGAATGTAAACAAACATTAAACCCTCTACTTGTGTTCAATTTCATAGCCACAGACTACCCGTATAATAAAATCATAGACAACCAAAGAGCCCTTATTATGGTTAAACAGATTTTAAAATTCATTCTACTAAATTTTAAAGCGTTTACAATCTACTGCCAATAAGGTGAAGAAATCTGAGTGCCCGTAGTGTACATACGTGAGTGGTTTGGTAAAAAAGCTGATACCCTGTGTTAAAATATTTTACTTATAAAAAACCCTTTTAAGGGAAAGGTAAACTTCTTAACAGTAGACACCTCTTTAAAATTTTTTCTAAAGGAATAATGACCTCATCTAACATAGTGTTCAACAGAAGTTACATTTTTACTTTTGTTTAAACAATACCCAATTTTGGGTATGGGTACAACTTCTTTATGGCTGGAAGAAGCTTATTTTCCAAATCGCATTAAATCATTACAAGATTCAACTATGTTGTATATTTACATAAGATGTATCACATATCTATATATATAAAAATGAATGTTTGTATGTTTGTCCTTTATGGAATCGTGAACTATTGGACCGATCATGATGAAAATTTGTACGTATATGTATTTTTCCCCGGAGAAGGTTTATAAGCTATGCCCATCCCTTTCCCCATTCAGGATTCCGCCCCATTGGTTACAGAAATACCCATAAGAAATGCATTGCAGCAAACATATGTTAACGTCTTTTCAAATTTTTAATCAGCTGTTCTTTGTAAACATATATTACACTTATAGTTTTAAAGCTAGAGTAAGCTTAAGAGAAACGACAAAAGTTTGTTTAAACTGTTTTTGCAATCACTGTTAAACATAGACTTTACTATCCAGATAATACAATTCAAATTTGACGTAAAAATTCACCTTTAACTGCAATATTTATTTAATAAAAAACCATGCTCATGCTTGATCAGAAGAGTAATGCAGGTATCATAATTACTATCTTACGTTGGCTACAAATATAAAGAATGTTATAAAATCAACCTTAGTTGTTTTTTTTTGACAGAAGTTGGTTCTCAAAACTCCGTGTGTACATATTCTCGCGATCGAGACAACAAAGCAAGCTACAATCGTGGCATCGGAGATGATAATTAATTTAAATCTAAAATTGATTATAGTAATAAAAAAAATTTACTAAGTAATATTAAGGACTTCGGTTCTTAAGATTTGCGTGCGAAGCCGTGGGTAACAGCTAGATACGAGGCAGGGGTATATGGTACATACCTTCATAATACGCCCAAGGTGGCTCACGATGGATGACTATCCAATTATCTCAGCAATGTTTAGAATGTGATAGATAAAAGAATAAGGTCGAATATTAGTGTACTGTTTTCAACCGGGAAATCTGCGTGTGCGAAGCAGCGGGCATCTTCTTGCAATATATTATTGAAATGCGCCAAGCAAAAGCGCCGCCGGGCCCCGCTTGTCCTTATTATAATGTATATTGCATATGGGTTCCTAGAAAGCTTAGCAAATACTAATGTATCTAACATGTGGGCACAATTAAACAGCTCACTTTGGGCACAACCGTTTTAGGAACAGACTGTATGAGCTGTATTGTGATCTTTTATCTCATTGGGTTACATTTAATTGCTCCCTCCACATTTTTGGTAAACAGGGATAAAAAATGTATATCCATCAATAATCAGCTTCAGATGAAGTCATTACATATCACACATACCAAATATTTTAATTGTTAGCCAGTCAAATGTTAAGGTCGTGGAGGTCGGGACTTTGAAGAGTCATACATTTCATATTTGTTTAATGGTTTACCTTTGAATAAAATCTCAGTTATCATTTGCTCCAGGGTTTCTCATGATGATATTGTCGTTTTCACACAACATCATAAACGCCAATTAGGGGGATTCATTTTCTGTTGGGTGGTTGATCTTATAAATTGGCAGCCACTCTCACAGCAGTTGTGTAGCCGTCACTCGCAAAAAGACAGCATCACATTACATGCAGTATTGCTGTAAATATAATTGTTTTTTATGTGTAAAACAGTGATGAGGTATAATCAATTTCATACCATTTTATAAGTATGAAGTCCCTGATGAATTAATTTATGTAATTATCATGATTCTAATGCTATGTGATATAAAAATTTTAATTTAAATTTCCGGAATCTATGAAATTCTTTATTGCCAAACCCGGTATTCTTGACAACTTTGATCTGAACCATCCAAATTGTTGCACTTTCCTAGACTGGGTGTTAACAAAATGTATTTATGTTGGAAAACCACGATCAACTTTCTTGGAAGATGATTCACTAAAACTCACAGAAGTCAAAATTGATTTGTCACAGTGATCAAAATTTGCAAGTTTAAAAAGTACAGTCACAAATGTAAAACAATCCTGTTTCATGAGTGTCCTTAAAAAATGTACAAAGCCACAAAAAAAGTCATCCAATTAATTGTATAACATGAAACTAAAATTCAGGTAAAAACATTCAATTTGAATAGAATAGAATCCCTTGGTAATGTTGGAAGACCCTCACAAAATAGTCCTCTATGATTACACTTCCTCTCATTTGAAGTTCCCAGTATTATCAAGCAAGCATCCGATTGTTATGTAGCTCCGAACATTTTCGACTGTCATAGATCCACACACTGACAATTAAAGTTTTTTGTAATCTGTATATAATCTTCGCTTGTCGTTGAGTGTCTAAATGAATGTGTTTATTTGCTTTCGTGTAATAATTTTACAATGTTTGGTTTTTAACAAATTTAACAATCTGATTTGACAATGGGATCAGAGTTCTTGACTCATTGGTCTCTCTAGTTGAAAAACAATTGGGTTTAAAACAACGCTGACTAAGTATATGGTCTTAGTTTATGTATATATTTTCAGAATTACTACGAACTTTACATTGATACCCAAAATAAGGATATTTTAAATATAATTTCTCTTTTTCCTAAGAGTTTGGACTGATTTTTCTTCTTGGACAATTAAAATTATATTACATTGATCCAATTGTAACTTTAACACTCCGATGTGCTCGCGTGGAATTGGTGTAACGTGAGTGTATCGCGTGGAGTGCTATTGCACTCCATTTTATTTCGCAATTTTGGTAATTTCAATTTGCGTGTTAGGTGTAATAACATGCTTAATACACATGTAATTTACCAAAAACAATATGTATTTTACATTTACAGACACACAGCATACGTATATAAGAACATAATAATAGTTATAATTAGAATTAAAGAAATTGATGAGTTGTTAACCAATTAATTTTGCCTTTTCCGTGGAAAAAATCAATCATCAGCTCTTAAGATAGACAATACAAACGATAACTATCTTGAAATAAAACTAAAAAACTGATACAGAAGATCTCAAACTTTATTTAACCTGATTCCAGCACACTTTACACAAATCACTTTTTTGAGATGGTCGGGACACCACCCACTTTGTTTGCACTTGAAACATGATTTCCCTCGAGGTCGCTTGTTCCTTTCCTCTACCGCAGAAAGGTAACATCTCTCCCTCTGTTACCAGCTGGTTCTCCCTACTGAGTGTTGTGAGGTTGACAAGGTCCTTGCGTCTGGTCCCAGCTTCAATTAGAAAACTTTCCCCGTTGTTCTTATCATGGTTTAGGAGATTCATGTCAAGGCGTAACTCGATATCAACTCAATGGTGAGGTTTTCATTAGTGGTGTAATTATGGACAGGTTTTCTTCAAAAAGTCCAAGGTTTCTGGTTTACAACAGATAAAGCAATGTTTTTGGTTTGCTTGTTTATTAGATATTCAACGCATTAACACCGTCCAACGTTGAGTATGGTGGAAAGAAGAGAAGTCAATGGCCAACGTCTTAGAGTTCCTGGAAACATCATATTTGTGCATCGACAGACATTTTGGTCGATGGATAATCAAACATACCATATTTTGTTGTCGTTATAGTCACAGTAACTATGACTGGCTATTCTTGTCATCCCCACGTTACTTCATTGAATCTGCTAGCATTGTCATGCCATTAGGAAAGAAAATTCATCAAAACAGCTTTGTTTTTCTTAGGCAGCATTAAGACACACCAAAGTGCCAGTTTTTTCTGGAAGCCAAAAAACCACTACTTTTTATTTTGTCTCTCTTGACTCGAGGTAGAAGAAATCTGGAGGCACTTCTTCGTTTTGTGTCTTCACGTCAATGTTGCGTATACTTCATAGTTAGTTTGGAATTTGCTTTCTCGTGTGAAGTCTGTATAGATAACTAGGGGGCACAGATACGAGAGCTGCGATAACTCAGCGCGCGCATTTGATGTGCATCGTCAAAGGTTTTATATGTTCCTAGGCTTACTTCCCTTCCATTTAACAGGATCTCTACTAATCGGTACAACCTTAAATCACTTTGGGAAGTGTTTGCCCTGCTAACTCGATAAGGGCATCACATCAGGCTGGTTGTAGGACGAACAAAACAACTTATCCATAAGAATTTTGTATGACCGTTAGAGTAAAAGGTTTGATAGTAGATACCAATAAAGCAAGAACACTTTAATCCCTTTATACTTAAGTCCGGTTTGTTTTGGGCATAATATACTACGAAGAAAAGGGACAGTTTCGCCCTCGCTAAATAAGTCCACCGCAAAACGTTTTGTCATCTATGTGTGTTAGGTGAATCATAGCTTGGTTTATAATTGAGCTCTTGGCAATTGGGACACAATAATTTTTTCAAAGATTTTCGACTCTGAATGCAGTATGGAAAATTGTCAATTGATTTTCGTTCTTCTCGGCTACGAATGTCAATCTCAAACCTGAGGCCAGCGTAGTAAAAATTTAAATCGGCTTCAAAACTCATTTTGCAACCGTACAACTAATTTCGACTCCCAGTAGCCACTTAGTGTTTGTCCCACATATCAAATCAAGTTTCCTTCTGCCTCCAACCTTTTAGAGCACACACCGGCAATGTACAAAATTCCAATTCAGGGCTTATCAGTTCACACGAAAACATACTGTTGGCCTGGAATCTCTACACTCCCTCTTTCAATATGCTTGGTCCTAATTTTGGCAATTATACTCATTATTTGTGTATTCAACCAATTTTTGATATAATGTTTCTTTCGTCAATACATATTCAAAAAAGGCTCTGCTCAGCGTTGTGTTTCAGTCTCAACCTAGCATTACCTTGCGGTCCGGGGTCTGTGTGAAGACTGGGGACGATGTTTGTGCCTAGGAGTGCGGGATGTTCATTGGTGTTTGTGGGTCAATATACCATCTTGTTTCTCTCGATCCCTTCGCAGCGCTTAAATAAAATTTCAGGGTTTATAAATGGAACTTGCAAGTGGAGACCTTGTGGACAGGGTAGCGGAGAGATTTCAACCTCGTGAGTGTCCTGTTCTTCAAGGGGGCCTTCCAATTTCTGCCACAATTTCCGAAATATCCATTTTCATGAACACTAACATCTTGCAGAGGAATCAGAACGGCTTTCAACTTATCAGGTCTTTTTTTTGGGGTGCGTCATCTTGAACTTCAATATAATCAGTTTTCTTAGTTCATCGGGATCTTTCCTCACCCACTTATAGCAGTTCAATGGTCCTTCCTCCGTTTCAGCTAACCAACCGTTTTTGGCCGTAAACTTGTTCACAGGGTCCAGCCATTGTTATTTTCTAACACGCAAATACATACTTTTTTTTAAAAAAACAAGGGGGGCGAGTAACCAATGTCAAAAATTAATTGCTCAATAAAATCACAAACACACGTCACTTCAGTAGAAAAAAATGGAACGTGGGGTGGAATGCTCGCGTCGGGAGTGCGCAGATGGCCAAATCCAAAAACTGTAGCGCTTAGAGAAAATAAATCGATATTAAAAATCAGACCAAGTGCGTAAACCGGCAGTTGCGACCTAAAACTGAAGTGTGAAAGTGGACAGCGAGGGGGTAGTTTGGGGGGTAGAGAGGTATATTGACTGACACGCATGTCAAGGTACTAGAACTCAGTGCTGCCAACTGTCGCTTGAGTTTGTTATTTTTTTGAAGATCTGAAAAAGGAAAATACCTGGAGTGCTTATTGCAACATCCCGCACCGGCGGAGCATCAGGAGTGTTAAATGTAGTCAGCACACATTAGACAGGAATATATTACATTAGTAGATTTTAGAGATGTACTTTGTGCCATATCTTTTTTTCTTTTTTTATATAACTTTTAAAATAAAAATAAAACTTTGATACAGTCTCCTATGTAGGAAATTTTACTACTTACCATTACAAACTACCTGAAATTTTGGAGAAAGGGCGGCTGGAAATATTTTTCCTATTTATAAAAACAATATAAATAAGGGAGAGAGTGAAACTTAAAAGACGACGCTGTATTTGAAATCATGAGCAAAATAGCAGAGGAAATTGTGAATAAATTTAACTAAGAATACACTTAAAAACAGCCCACAAGGGTTCATGTCTGTTAGTGTGGTTTTTTATTACTTTCCAGCTGAACCCACACTGGGTCACAGCAAGATTGAAAAAACCTAATATGTCACTTGAAAATCTGGGGAATCTTGTGGGATATCCCAGGAGCGGACATAATCACTAAAAGCAATATGACAAGATTCTGTGGTCTTGCAAAGGGGGGGGGTCGGGGGTGTGCGTTGTGGGGCAGGGTGGGGGGGCGGGGGTCGGGGCACTAAAAACGTGACTAGTTCAATAGGGTCTCAGTTCTACAGCGGGAGATAAACTGTTGGGGGGGGTTGAGTTGGTGAGAGTTTCTCTAAGAAGCCAAAGGTTTTCTTAGCTAGCCTAAATATAAGGGTGTGCCATCTTCCTGCCTGCTTATTGACTCAACGAGGCTGGTTCAGAGTATGGGCTTCTCCTTCTTTCTTCCGAGAGGACATGGAAACCTGAGATTAATGCCCTAAATTCTTCCTCGTGAAGTCTACGAACAGGAGGAGGCCCCCTACCGCAACCTTAAAAAAGAAATACATTCAGAATATCCTGTCAATCCGGACAGCAGCCACAAAAGGTACTTTTAAGAAACTAGGTGCAAATTTCTAAGCTTCTTGTTCCTAAAAGAACCCAAAAAAAGGCCTAACTCTTTTTACTTTTTTAGCTAAAACCTCTTTAGGAATTTGCATTTTAATAATGTTCATCTTTCACTTTAGTTAAAACCCATTTTGCAGAGTGTGAAAGGCACTAAGCGTTGTAAGTCTATATGCTTCCAAAGGCCCAGAAGCTTAATAGCGAGCACGCGCGAGTGCTAACAAACCTCAGGTTCTGCATTTGTGTGTGTTGTCAGAAGGTAGTCCCAAAACATATTTACTATTTTAAAATCCCAAAATACAAAACCCAAAAAAAATTTAGAAGATTTCAATGTTATTTTTCTGTAGGGTCTTACTTCACAGGCCTTGATACTTCAAGATTGGTGTGCTTTGATGATATTTATTCTTCCATGAATTTATTATGAAAAAATTAAGAGTAAATACAAATAATTCTATACTGAAACAATTTAAGGATTTCCAAAGTTTTCATGTTATGTGCACTCTTAACTGGAATCGTTGATGCAAATCTCAAATCCTGTAATGCCATTTTTATAATTTTTAAGTCTTTACATGTCGGTGATCATACTTTTGACATTGACAAACGCTGTTCTCGTTTGATAAATTTAAAGTATTATGGTGTAGTGGGGCAGTGAGCTGGTCCTCTTCCTCACCTCCCCCCCCTTTTTTGTAAAAAACTTTTTTTTTTTTTGGTCTTGGTCCCTGATCGTTATCAGCTTTTGTAAAGGTTGGGTGACCAGAGGTCAGACCTTCAATGTGTGAGAAATGGAGCTCCCCTCAGGCTCTTGTTCTGGGTCCTTTCTTATTTGTTAGCTTTGTTAATGATTTGCCTGATTTTGTAACCAAATAAAAAGTGTTCTTTAATGCCGATGACACCAGCTCTATTGTCCATCAAAGCAAGGATAGCAATGCTAGAATTAAAAGTGTAGTAATCTTAATTACATGAACAGAGAAGATCCTTCCTCTGTTTGATGCATAACAAATTAAGAGTAATACTATGGAAAAAACTGATGAGAGTTGTCTTTAGTTTTGAGCTCAAAGGTGGAGACAGTAAATCTGTAAAACTGCTGGCATAAAACCTGGATTCACGTAAGCTGAACATTGGTGGGTTTCACATAAACTGACTCTTTGCTCTCGCTTTATTCGAGAGGTTAATTTTTACTATTGAAACAAATTAAAGGTACCCTGTTAACAAAGCAAAAATCTAGTTTATGAATGCTTACAGGTTTTGCTTTTTTTAAATGCTTCATCTATTACATATATGGCACTCTCCCTCATGTGGGCAACTCTGCTGGTGCAAAATTAGTGTTTTAAGACTCATATAGAAGGGTCATTACGAGTTTATTGCAGGTAATTGGTGAAAGAAGATTTCTTGTAGGCCCTGTAATTTGTTGATCTAGTGTATTCTTTACCCCTTTCCCATGTAATATTTACTTTTGCCAAAGCCTAATTTTTTCCTTAAAGAAAATCTTAATTTATATAAATTTAAGAAGTTATGTCCCAAATTAACTTATAGGTACTTCAGATTCGCTCATGAACTTTGAATAGACCTCAAATACTTTAGATTAAGTAGAAACTCAGAACAAGCTACAATGTAACATTAGTGTAAAACTTTTTAATTAACGCTCCTACCCCAACCGAGATGCAGTTTACCCACTACTTTACGGAATTTCAGAAGTTTGTCATTGTGATAATGGCTGAAGCAGAAGGCCTTTCTATTCCAGTAGAAGAAATACTGTTTTATCATTGATGTAAAGTGACCTTAAATTTTAGTATAATGGCTATGTTTTAATTTTTAAACCAATCATTATTTATTGTTTTTTATTGTTATCTTGTTGTTTTGGTTAAATTCTATTATTAATTTATTATTATTTATTTTAGCATTAAGTTTTAATTAATAAACATATATTTTGACAAGTATTTTAATTTGTATATTTCATTTGCAATTTTCTCTATTAGAGATTGGTAGTTCTGTGACATGTTGATTTAATATAGTACATTTATTGTAAAACCCTTATCTGACTTTGATCAATGGCATACAACATATGTGGGACCGGACACATAAATGATTCTTTGAATTCTTGTTTCACAACACAAGCCAATATCAGTGACAAATAATTCAGTTGACCAATTTTTACCTTTATTATGTGTTTGTGTAGTTTGTGGTCTCGTCCTCTGTGAAGCAATTCACCTGTTGGTACCTTTTGTTGTTGCAGTCTTACAGTTTTAAACAAATCACATCCTTGGACTGAGGTGAATACAAAAATAGCTGGTATGCACAGTTTGAAATTTTTGCAAGCTTTTTTACTATGTTCTTGCTTGTTCAAGATCTCTGAACACTACTAGAAATTCAATGGGTGGAAAATGTTTAATTACACACACGTCCCCAATAAAACTTTACATATAACGGTAATAGATAACGAGTTATTTTTTGCCTTGATATTCAATTCTACTAATTTAAAATTTGAGGTCCTATGTTTAAAGAATATAAAGATTTGAAAAAACGCAATTTCTTATTTCTTTTCACAAACCCGGGCGCTGTAATTTTTTGGTAAAATTTTTGTGGACATCAAAAATTTGAAAACCTAAAAGGATTAACACAATAAATTTCTTTGGTTCTTTTTCACTATACAAATGACAATTGTGTTTAGTCTTGTTTTAATATAATAAACCTCTTTCTGTATAAAGTATCAATATGGTTGTGCGTGAAAGTACCTTACATATCAAAATGCAATGTATGTGAAATACATTATGTTAACCCCTTTCGCCCCCTTCCCCATGCCATAAGATGGAATTTTATAAGATATGGTTTAGAAATTTTTTTTTAAAACCAAAACGCCAAATACAGTTATATCCTACTATTAATCAGATTAAGTTTCTTGGAGAGCTTTTTTAGTTAGTTTCACAAAAAGGCCCTTCATAAAGATGGCCGCCCCCTTAGAGTTTTTAATAGTAAAAATATAAAATCTATCTAAAATAAATAGTTTTTGTGTAAATAGTTAGTTCTTTTTTATTTTTATCAATAAAATACACTAATTTAAAGTAAAATTCCCTGTTTTTATACGTTTTTTGCTTTTCCCTTTTAGTTATAATTTTATATTTATAATTTAGCGAGCGAGAATCTTTAGTGTATAATAAAAATTAGTCTTTCAACCTAAGAAAAAAAAGTTTTTTTTACTTGTCCTTGGCAATTATAGGAAAAGTTAATGGGATTTAGATAGTGGCATATTGAAGAGTTTAAACACTTTTACTGACTACTATACTGAAGATATCTTAAATTGTATAGCACCTAAAAGCACATGCAAACCTTAATAAAATTAACCATAGACTAAGTACTAACTAGGTACACTAAGTGAATAAGTCAATTTACGAAAAAATTAAACATTAATACAAGTAACTGGTCAATAAAACAATGTGGTGGCCTAGCTTTGGTATTTGTGCTCAAAAGGGTTTTTGTAATACATAAATAATTTGAGCGTCAAAATCGTTAGAAAAGTACAGTAAACCGTTTTCTGTTCTGATCGGGCTTTTCAAGTAAGGATCCTTGCTGTCCCCAGTTTTCAAACTTCCTGGGGTGTTTCAGAAACACTGAAGACAAGAATCAGATGTAATTTAAATATTTACTTTGTACACATGATTAGTATATTTGAATAGACAAGTCCATGATATTCTACTTTTCATTTACGAATGAATTTTAAAAAAATCAATAAAATATTCTTTAAACAATACACAGAAGTATATGTTGGTTTTTATTAGTCAAACCCTTTGGATCCCAAGCACTGTCCTTCAATTCACTATGTCAAATATCCAAGACATATTGATCAGGTGAGATTCAATGAGCCCCAAGCAACCGTATAGCTAATCCAAGAATTTCAGCGAGTTCCCCCCCCCCCCCCCCCCTGGAATGTGAATTTTTCACTAGTGTTTAGTATTTTTTTAAAACTGCATTTTAAAACCCTCTAACAAGGTCAGAAATGTCTAAATATCCCACATCTAACAAAAGCAGTACACATTGACCAGTGGTATGCCGCAAGAGTCATATCATTATTCTTTTAACCTAATGTTCACTCTGTCTTTGCAAATTTATTTAATGTATTAGAATTGATGTAGAAAACCTATAAAATATGGCATACCAATAGATCAGTCAAATGACTAAACTACAGTTTTTATACTTTTGTACAGCCTTAAATGTGACTAGAATATAAATACAATATCAATTTTTTCAATGTTTGTTAATATTTTTTGAAGCGCCCTGCCAAACACAACTTTCACTGAAAATCAACAACTTGTTCACACAATTAAATATTTCAGGAGAGTATCGTTTACAAGCAGATATATTTCTGTTTGGTGCCAAGTGTTTAACACTTTAAATAAATGCCAAGCTCGGTCATAGTTGACGCGAACGCCTATGATGTTTTGTACAGATAACTGGTCGGCCATACCTAGAACCGTACAGCGTTGCCTACGCAACAGACCAACCCATTATGCCCGTCCTGTATAATGCACTATCACTCTAGCCGGAAATTATCAAAACTACGTGACCTAGAATGACATTGGCTATTTTACAGAACACTGTTTTCAGTTTCAGATACGCTACAATAAAGATGCTGTTATATGGCTCGTAAAGATAGAGTATTTTTCTTTAGCATCCTCGTCGAGCCAAAGATGACCGACAGAATGTTTTTGTAATTTTGGTGTAACATAATTTTTGATATAATTTTATTGTTAAAAATAGTAATGATGATTATTAGCAAATACTAATACCCCTGTGTATGTCATTAATAAAATTTAAAGGAAATTCAGCAATTTGTATTGGATGGCTTTTCTTGTTTTTTAAGATTTAAAGATGGTTGTTTGTAAAATAATATACGTATTAAGCTGTAGTAAAATATACGTTTTATTATTTATCCACACACAAAAAGTGTTAATTAATTATTAATTCTGTAACCGAGAAGGTTTACTTACATGAATATCATAATGTACAGGTAAATTATTTAGAATGTATACTGTCAGGAATATAAAGTATTCATACATAATTCCAGAACATTACATACAAGCTTTCTTATAGCTTCTTGTAAAGTTGGCTTCCTTGATACCTAAATAACAAATATAATTAACACTGTTGTGACAATAAGGTTTTTGTGTTAACTTACCGACAAATGAATGATCTTACATTTTTAAGTGTCATTTCTGTATTACATAGTAAATTTTTCATTTGTGAATGGTCCGTTGAAACATGTTTTCACATAAAAATGGTTTGTCAGGACACACGCTACAAAATGTAGTGACTTTTGTCACTATTTCTTGCTACATCTCCAAACTGCGGCCTCTCTGTGTCGGAATCAGTTTTTTAGATAACACACTTTTGCAAACTGTATCCTAAACTCTGTGTTATTTTTTTGCACCTTCTCCAACCGATAGCAGGTATGATGTTAGATAGTGATGCCCAGTCCTTGATACTTCAGGAATGCGTGGCGTTTCCTGTGCAAAACACATTAATAAGGAGCAAGCTAGCTAGTTCTTTGAATTTTGTAATCGAAATTAAGTGCTATCTTTTTTAGCTATTTGGGGAAGTTTTTTTTGTTTTCAAAAATGTATTGTATGCCAAACCAGCCTGTATAACCACCAGAAGTAAGACAAGAACGAGTATTTCTTCCACCTACTTTGTGGTACCAATCTTCATAGTCCTTTTCTCACATGCGGTGCTGTATGGAAGACATCTGGATCAGCAAAGATCTATGGCCTACTTTAGCCCTATTGTAGGCTGTGACAACAAGTGGACTTTAGTACAGACGGCTTGTCCTGGGTTTTTTTTGGATGGAATTTCTATCATATTCCGGTTTGTGCATCAGTTTGACAACATGTAAAACTTCTCAGGTGTTAGTCCTGCCAAACTTAGTTATAAGGAACCCCCCTTCATCATTTTCTAAACAAATCATTTTCTCCTTTCTGGATTTTTCTTCTTTTGTCAAGTCATTTTGGGGAATGCCCTTTCCTCGGTTTCGTCCTTAAGGTTTTTCCGACAAAGATGAGTTTTGTCTCGATACACAAAGAGGTTTTGCTAGTATGAACAGAGGTATAATTAATTGTCAATCATATAAGGTTGTTGGCCGACTGTTCAAATGAATTGCCATGAGCTCCATTACTACAGAGGTAGCTACTGAGATGTCTGTTGCAGCAACGGTAACCTTTTCCCCATATAAACATTTATACCATAAGTATAGCCAGTTTTGTCACAAAGTTTAAATATTTTAATACCGTACTTATGAGCTTTGCCAGGTATGTACTGGGCGGAAAAGTAACCTACCACGGAATGGTATCATTATTGTCTCACATCGATGTCAAGGTCTTGTTCGGCTTCTTTTAGGTTAAAATAACAAACCATTTATAATAGAAAGCAAGGGTTTTATCTTTGCCGATACGCCCCCATCTCTTTGCAGATTGTTGTTATCATTGGAAGTGCCAAAAGCGTACAATTAATTGGAATCTAATTCGGCTCATTACTTTTGAGCGACCTGAGAAGCTGTATAAAGCATTTGTGGACCAATAATCACTTATTCGGGGAAGTGGTTACTAGGCCCATGTACAAAAGTAGGCCTATAAACTTTTTCAATTCTTCTGGATTGAGTGTCCCTCGCCAATCTTAATTAAGCCTACACCTCACGGCTCAATCGTAATTTAGAAATTAACATCGTGAGCATTCCGATTTGTTTTTCTGTGACCATCAATATCAATTGACATCGGCATTAAGACACTGTTCAAAGAAGTCGAGATCGGGATTTTGAATCATTAGTGGTAATAAATTTGAATGTAGGCCTCGAGTTAAACTCAAAGATCTGCTGTTTTTACCTTCAAAACTATGCCAATTGTCACCGTTCGTCAGTGAGTACTGTTAACTGTCCTTATGGTATTAATCAACATCGGCTGTCTGTGTCTTCGTTTGCAACCATAAACTCATTTTCAGCAGCTTCGTCCGAGCCATCTTCTTGGTTGAAAGTCCAGGGTCTGAATCCGTGTCCGTAAACCAGCACTATAGTCCATGTACCTCGAACTCTTTTCATCAACACTTAATATCCCCGCAAATAAATCACCTTGAGATGAGGGAAGGTCAATTATTCTGTCAATTTCCGATTGTCGCAAAGGATCGCCCATTGTAAAATAACGAACGCACTTCCACTTTCAAGGCTAAAGCGTTCAAAACAATAGCAGGATTGATGAGGAAAAGGCGCGAAAGTACAGTGACGTGTTCTGTCCGAGAGTGATGGTAATACACAGCTGACTACAGCTGC